>NC_088242.1:5946249-6066249 GCF_036934945.1 Oncorhynchus masou masou
GCGAACCACCACCCTGCAGTAGGAGGGAGAAGACGGTTCTGGGGCGACACAGCAGTAGGAGGGAGAAACACACAGCACTCGGACGGTTCTGGGGCGAACCACCACCCTGCAGTAGGAGGGAGAAACACACAGCACTAGGAGGGAGAAACACACAGCACTCAGACGGTTCTGGGGCGAACCACCACCCTGCAGTAGGAGGGAGAAACACAGCACTCAGACGGGAACCACATTTACATTTACATTTAAGTCATTTAGCAGACGCTCTTATCCAGAGCGACTTACAAATTGGTGAATTCACCTTCTGACATCCAGTGGAACAGCCACTTTACAATAGTGCATCTAAATCATTAAGGGGGGGGGTGGTGAGAAGGATTACTTATCCTATCCTAGGTATTCCTTGAAGAGGTGGGGTTTCAGGTGTCTCCGGAAGGTGGTGATTGACTCCGCTGTCCTGGCGTCGTGAGGGAGTTTGTTCCACCATTGGGGGGCCAGAGCAGCGAACAGTTTTGACTGGGCTGAGCGGGAACTGTACTTCCTCAATGGTAGGGAGGCGAGCAGGCCAGAGGTGGATGAACGCAGTGCCCTTGCTTGGGTGTAGGGCCTGATCAGAGCCTGGAGGTACTGCGGTGCCGTTCCCCTCACAGCTCCGTAGGCAAGCACCATGGTCTTGTAGCGGATGCGAGCTTCAACTGGGAGCCAGTGGAGAGAGCGGAGGAGCGGGGTGACGTGAGAGAACTTGGGAAGGTTGAACACCAGACGGGCTGCGGCGTTCTGGATGAGTTGTAGGGGTTTAATGGCACAGGCAGGGAGCCCAGCCAGCAGCGAGTTGCAGTAATCCAGACGGGAGATGACAAGTGCCTGGATTAGGACCTGCGCCGCTTCCTGTGTGAGGCAGGGTCGTACTCTGCGGATGTTGTAGAGCATGAACCTACAGGAACGGGCCACCGCCATGATGTTGGTTGAGAACGACAGGGTGTTGTCCAGGATCACGCCAAGGTTCTTAGCGCTCTGGGAGGAGGACACAATGGAGTTGTCAACCGTGATGGCGAGATCATGGAACGGGCAGTCCTTCCCCGGGAGGAAGAGCAGCTCCGTCTTGCCGAGGTTCAGCTTGAGGTGGTGATCCGTCATCCACACTGATATGTCTGCCAGACATGCAGAGATGCGATTCGCCACCTGGTCATCAGAAGGGGGAAAGGAGAAGATTAATTGTGTGTCGTCTGCATAGCAATGATAGGAGAGACCATGTGAGGTTATGACAGAGCCAAGTGACTTGGTGTATAGCGAGAATAGGAGAGGGCCTAGAACAGAGCCCTGGGGGACACCAGTGGTGAGAGCGCGTGGCGAGGAGACAGATTCTCGCCACGCCACCTGGTAGGAGCGACCTGTCAGGTAGGACGCAATCCAAGCGTGGGCCGCGCCGGAGATGCCCAACTCGGAGAGGGTGGAGAGCAGGATCTGATGGTTCACAGTATCGAAGGCAGCCGATAGGTCTAGAAGGATGAGAGCAGAGGAGAGAGAGTTAGCTTTAGCAGTGCGGAGCGCCTCCGTGATGCAGAGAAGAGCAGTCTCAGTTGAATGGCTAGTCTTGAAACCTGACTGATTTGGATCAAGAAGGTCATTCTGAGAGAGATATAGCGGGAGAGCTGGCCAAGGACGGCACGTTCAAGAGTTTTGGAGAGAAAAGAAAGAAGGGATACTGGTCTGTAGTTGTTGACATCGGAGGGATCGAGTGTAGGTTTCTTCAGAAGGGGTGCAACTCTCGCTCTCTTGAAGACGGAAGGGACGTAGCCAGCGGTCAGGGATGAGTTGATGAGCGAGGTGAGGTAAGGGAGAAGGTCCCCGGAAATGGTCTGGAGGAGAGAGGAGGGGATAGGGTCGAGCGGGCAGGTTGTTGGGCGGCCGGCCGTCACAAGAAGCGAGATTTCATCTGGAGAGAGAGGGGAGAAAGAGGTCAGAGCACAGGGTAGGGCAGTGTGAGCAGAACCAGCGGTGTCGTTTGACTTAGCAAACGAGGATCGGATGTCGTCGACCTTCTTTTCAAAATGGTTGACGAAGTCATCTGCAGAGAGGGAGGAGGGGGGGGGAGGGGGAGGAGGATTCAGGAGGGAGGAGAAGGTGGCAAAGAGCTTCCTAGGGTTAGAGGCAGATGCTTGGAACCGTTCTCCCTCCTACTACTGACGTCATAATATCAACGTTATCAAATCATTTTCACTGTTGGAAGTAGTTCCCTCTAGCCTGGTCCCAGAGATGTTATTGCCGTCTCACCAACTACTATGGTCAGCAGTTGGCAAAACATCATACATGCATTCCCAGAACCAGGCTATGTTTCCGCCTCTAGCAATCTCCAATCATTTACTAGTTTCATAGAAAAGGTTCCCATTATATGAACCACCTTTCTCGTCATTATGAAAGCACGTTGTTCTACGTCACTAAACAGCAGTCTGTTGCTTCTTCTCACCGCGTTCAGGATAAAGTATGTACTGATGGAGAGAACAGGTGCTGCAGCAGAGAACACCAAGAGATGCTTCTGAATCTGCTTCTTCTCTACACCTGCCTGCATCAGAAAGGTGACCAGACCAAACGCTGTAGGAGCCTGAGAGAGGGAGAGGGGGGGAGACAGAGAGACAGAGAGCGAGAGGGAGAGGAAGGAGGTGGGAAGGAGGGAGAGGGAGATAGAGGGAGAGAGAGAAAGAGGGAGGGAGAGGAAGGAGGTGGGAAGGAGAGAGAGGGGGAGAGAGAGAGAGGGAGGGAGAGGAAGGAGGTGGGAAGGAGAGAGAGGGGGAGAGAGAGAGAGGGAGAGAGAGGGAGGGAGAGAAAGAGAAACAGCAGCCAGATTTGTGACCTGTTGCCACGAGAAAAGGTCAACCAGTGAAGAACAAGCACCATTGTAAATATAACCCATATTTATGCTTATTTATTTTTGTTCAGGGAATTTTTATCAATGATGACTAATTATGTATACATTTCAATCAGGACTGACTAGTCCAAATGCTATTATGTACTGTACATATATGAATTTTCTCTCTTGCTCCCATTCCCAATTGTATATAATATAGTCAGGAGTTTAGAACAGTGCCTTTGTACAAATTGATGAACTATCTCCAGATGGCAGGGACGGACTATCTCTAGACTGTCTAGAATGCTATCTACACTGACTGACCTTGGCTCGAGGCGAGGAGGGAAGGCTTGAGAACTAATAGGGCCTTTCTACCAGTGTCAAGAAGAGATAGAACATTTAGAAAACGCTGACGTCATTTTCAGTTTATAACCTGTGGTGAAATGTGTATGAACTCAGTACTCTCTTGAATTAAACGCTGTTACCTGACCTTTAAGACCGGGGCTCTGTCCATTCTTATAAAATAAGGGTCTTAAAACAGAGGAATTTAGAATTCCTTCAACAATTTTCCCTTTTGTACATTAACCATTTGTACATCGTTACAACACTCTATATAGACATAATATGACATTTGTAATGTCTTTATTGTTTTGAAACTTCTGTATGTGTAATGTTTACTGTTAATTTGTATCGTTTATTTAACTTTTGTATATTATCTACCTCACTTGCTTTGGCAATGTTTACACATGTTTCCCATGACAATAAAGCCCCTTGAATTGAATTGAGGGAGGGAGGGAGGGTTAAATCAATTCAAGTACATTGAATTGAGAGAGGGCTTAAGGAGTTTGCAAGAACAATCAACCATTGATTGGTTTGTCCTGATGTCCTGAATTGCTTGTGATATTACCTCCATAGTAGGTCTGATTAATGCAGTGGACTCTCACCTTGTGCAGAATCACAGCCAGGAACACCACGACTTGAACTGTGACCTGGGAGGAAGCCACGGCTGTACCCAACGCTACACCGTCAGCTGGGGAGAGAAGAACAATGGTATTACAACACCCTGACACACCGTCAGCTACAGGCATATCGGCAGGCAGGCAGGCAGACAGACAGACACAGTGTGTGTGTGTGTGTGTGTGTAGTGTGTGTGTGTGTGTAGTGTGTAGTGTGTGTAGTGTGTAGTGTGTAGTGTGTGTGTGTGTAGTGTGAGTAGTGTGTGTGTAGTGTGTAGTGTGTGTGTATGTGTGTAGTGTGTATAGTACCTACCAGCAGCATGGATAACCAGTCCCAGTGTAGCTGTGATACTGGTCCTGTTGGACATCCCAGTCCGTGGATCTGGAACAACACAATCAACTGACTGATAGCAACATGAGCTGAACATAATGAACGGTACCACAATGACTAAAGTTTGGAGAGGGGGTTTGAATAAGAGGTTTGGAGAGGAGGTTTGGAGAGGGGGTTTGAAGAAGTGGTTTGGAGAGGGGGTTTGGAGAGGGGGTTTGGAGAGGGGGTTTGGAGAAAGGGGTTTGGAGAAGTGGTTTGGAGAGGAGGTTTGGAGAGGGGTTTTGGAGAAAGGGGTTTGGAGAGGAGGTTTGGAGAAAGGGGTTTGGAGAAAGGGGTTTGGAGAGGTGGTTTGGAGAAAGGGGTTTTGGAGAGGGGTTTTGGAGAAAGAGGTTTGGAGAAAGAGGTTTGGAGAGAAGGTTTGGAGAGAAGGTTTGGAGAAAGGGGTTTGGAGAGGAGGTTTGGAGAAAGGGGTTTTGGAGAGGGGTTTTGGAGAAAGAGGTTTGGAGAAAGAGGTTTGGAGAAAGAGGTTTGGAGAAAGGGGTTTGGAGAGGAGGTTTGGAGAAAGGGGTTTGAAGAAGGAGGTTTGGAGAAAGGGGTTTGGAAAGGGGGTTTGGAGAGGAGGTTTGGAAAGGGGGGTTGGAAAGGGGGTTTGGAGAGGAGGTTTGGAGAGGAGTTTTGGAGAAAGGGGTTTGGAGAAGGGGTTTGGAGAAAGGGGTTTGGAGAGGAGGTTTGGAGAAAGGGGTTTGGAGAAGGAGGTTTGGAGAAAGGGGTTTGGAAAGGGGGTTTGGAGAGGAGGTTTGGAAAGGGGGGTTGGAAAGGGGGTTTGGAGAGGAGTTTTGGAAAGGGGGTTTGGAAAGGGGGTTTGGAGAGGAGGTTTGGAAAGGGGGGTTGGAAAGGGGGTTTGGAGAGGAGTTTTGGAAAGGGGGTTTGGAAAGGGGGTTTGGAGAGGAGGTTTGGAGAAGGGGGTTTGGAAAGGGGGTTTGGAGAGGGGGTTTGGAAAAAGGGGTTTGGAAAGGGGGTTTGGAGAGGAGGTTTGGAGAAAGGGGTTTGGAGAAAGGGGTTTGGAGAGGTGGTTTGGAGAGGAGGTTTGGAGAAAGGGGTTTTGGAGAGGGGTTTTGGAGAAAGAGGTTTGGAGAAAGAGGTTTGGAGAGGAGGTTTGGAGAAAGAGGTTTGGAGAAAGAGGTTTGGTGAGGAGGTTTGGAGAAAGGGGTTTGGAGAAGGAGGTTTGGAGAAAGGGGTTTGGAAAGGGGGTTTGGAGAGGAGGTTTGGAAAGGGGGGTTGGAAAGGGGGTTTGGAGAGGAGATTTGGAGAAAGCGGTTTGGAGAGGGGTTTTGGAGAAAGGGGTTTGAAGAAAGAGGTTTGGAGAGGGGGTTTGGAGAGGAGGTTTGGAGAAAGGGGTTTGGAAAGGGGGTTTGGAGAGGAGGTTTGGAAAGGGGGGTTGGAAAGGGGGTTTGGAGAGGAGGTTTGGAAAGGGGGTTTGGAAAGGGGGTTTGGAGAAGGGGGTTTGGAAAGGGGGTTTGGAGAAAGGGGTTTGGAGAGGAGGTTTGGAGAGGGGGTTTGGAAAAAGGGGTTTGGAGAGGTCATAGGATGCCACCTTTCCAACAATTCAGTTTGTACAATTTCTTCCCTGCTCGAGCTGCTCCCGGTCAACTGTAAGTGCTGTTATTATGAAGTGGAAACATCTAGGAGCAACAACAGCTCAGCTGTGAAGTGGTAGGCCACACAAGCTCACAGAACGGGACCACCGAGTGCTGAAGCGCGTAGTGCGTAAAAATCAAAGTTCCAAACTGCCTCTGGAAGCAACGTGCTCAGCACAAGAACTGTTCGGGAGCTTCATGAAATGGGTTTCCATGGCCGAGCAGCCGCGCACAAGCCTAAGATCACCATGCGCATTGTCAAGTGTCGGCTGGAGTGGTGTAAAGCTCCCCGTCATTGGACTCTGGAGCAGTGGAAACAGGTTCTCTGAAGTGATGAATCACGCTTCACCATCTGGCAGTCTGATGGACGAATCTGGGTTTGGAGGTAACCAGGAGAACGCTACCTGCCTGAATGCATAGTGCCAACTGTAAAGTTTGGGGGAGGAGGAATAATGGTCTGGGGCTGTTTTTCATGGTTCAAGCTCGGCACCTTAGTTACTTAACGCTACTGCATGCAATGTCATTCTAGATGATTCTGTAATTCCAACTTTGTGGCAGTTTGGGGAAGGCCCTTTCCTGTTACAATATGACTACGCCCCCGTGCACAAAACGCCCATGATTTTGGAATGAGATGTTCGACCAGCAGATGTCCACATACTTTTGGTAATGTTGCGTATGATGCTATATGAAGTAGTAACTCATATGAGAAGGGTGAAGTTGAACCCAGACACTGATTATTTAAAAAAAAATCAGTTTAGCATTTCCCCACTAATGGTGAAGGTAATGATTGAGGGAGAGAGGAAACTGATCCTAGAGCAGGTTTTCAATGGGTCGGGATAATGCTTACAATACTAGCCCAAATGAACGCTAGGGAAGTTAGCATCTTCACAGTGTGTTTTCAATAGGACAGGCTAATGCTAATAGAGTGAGGAGCTAGGTCTTCACCTCGGAGCATCACTGACCGTGTACGGAGCAGTAGCTACTGATCTGGTCCACCAGGAACATGAGGATGAACCCTACGACCAGGGAGACCCCGATGAAGAACCGTGCTGGGAGACCTTTAGAGGGGGGGTCCTCATCCTGGAGCTGCTGCCCGACCCCAACATCACTGGCATTCTGATTGGCTGCTGCTGGGGCGACAGAGCAGGAGGAGACTGCGGAGAGAATACCGAGAGGTGTGTGTTCTTAACAAACACAGACTTTTTAGCAACAGGCACACAGATATGGAGTCAACATCCTCAAATAAAACATTTTTACGTTGTGTATCCCTGTGTGCAGTATCCAGATTCCACAGTACCAATTCATAGATCAGAAACAGTCAGAAAACATCTATTAGAAACAGTCTGAAAACAGTCTAAAAAAGCCAGACTACGGTTTGAAAATGCACATGGGGACACAGATTGTACTTTTTGGAGAAATGTCCTCTGGTCTGATGAAACAAAATAGAACTGTTTGGCCATAATGTCCATCGTTATGTTTGGAGGATAAGGGGGAGGCTTGCAAGCCGAAGAACACCATCCCAACCGTGAAGTACGGGGGTGGCAGCATCATGTTGTGGGGGTGCTTTGCTGCAGGAGGGACTGGTGCACTTCAACAAAATAGATGGCATCATTAGGATGGAAAATTATGTGGATATATTGAAGCAACATCTCAAGACATAAGTTAGGAAGTTAAAGCTTGGTCACAAATGGGTCTTCCAAATGGACAATGACGCCAAGCACACTTCCAAAGTTGTGGCAAAATGGCTGAAGGACAACAAAGTCAAGGTATTGGAGTGGCCATCACAAAGCCCCGACCTCAATCCTATAGAAAATGTATGGGCAGAACTGAAAAAGCATGTGCGAGCAAGGAGGCCGACAAACCTGACTCGGTTACACCAGGTCTGTCAGGAGGAATGGGCCAAAATTCACCCAACTTATTGTGGAAGGCCAACCGAAACGTTTAACCCGAGTTAAACAATTTAAAGGCAATGCTACCAAATACTAATTGAGTGTATGTAAACTTCTGACCCACTGGGAATGTGATGAAAGAAATAAAAGCTGAAATAAATCATTCACTCTACTATTACTCTGACATTTCACATTCTTAAAATAAAGTGGACCTAACTGATCTAAAACAGGGAATTTTTACTGGGATTAAATATTAGGAATTGTGAAAAACAGAGATTAATTGTATTTGGCTGATGTGTATATAAACTTCCGACTTCAACTGTATCTACTTCACTGTAGCTCTACTGTACTGTGCTGTCCAAATTTGTGAAACATAGACATCTACATCTATGATTGGTTCAGATTTGGTCTGGTCTGTTTGTTTGCAGCTCATTAGAATAACAGTCGGTGTTTAGAATAATAGCCAAACGTGGAAAGCAGGATGTGACATATTTCTACCTTCTTGTGTATCTATTTAGGATACAGCACCATGAAGAGAATGACGTTATCAATGATCCATTTCTGCCTCGTACAGAGAGGATGTCATTCTGTTACTGGGTGTTCATCCACTTCACTTTACTGTAGTTCATTAACTAAAAGAGATGTTTTCAAAGTCAAGGTGTCATATCATCGCTGACACCCCAGTCTTTCTGCAGACATCTTCTGAATCCTCATTCAGAGCAGATGTTTAACAAAGATTTGGGGAAAAGTGGTCATGTAAAAAGCTGAAGGAGATTTAAATGTCATTCTGAACCGCACCGTTCTTTCAGTACATGTTCTTCATTAAATGTTTAGTGTAAATTGTTCAAAGTAGTTATTGTGCATAGAGTTGTATGGTTTGTTAAACGTCGAAATCAATGTTTTTTTTTTTTTTTTTGTACATTTGAAAGTTAAAAATCTGAGTCAAAGCGTAATTCTGTTACCATGGCATCGCCCTGACGTAACAGTACAGCTTCCTGTCTGCCCAAGCAGAGCTATAACCAAGGACCCTTAAATTAGGTCACCAAGTTGATTTTCATTTAAATGAGGTCACTTCATTGCCAATGTATCCTGAAGTACCCCCAGGCTCTGTGGCTTGGTCTGACGGTGAAGTGGGTGTAACCAGACATCCATTAAAAGGGCTGGGCAGGCTGAGGGAGCATTTGGCTTGAAGGTCCATTATAGATACAGTTGAAAAGACGCATCACCGAAATGATAAACAGTCGGTGAGATAACCCTTAGAGGACGACAGACTACTTATAGCATCAATGTAGCTGCAATCGAGGGCCTGTTTTGCCCGTACAAACTTAACAACAACGATGTAGCCTACAGTGAGTTGTTGCTCCATCGGTTTATTGATGTCTTAGAGAAGTTGGAACCCCGGGCTGTTACTCCTGTTACATTACATGTCTGGTACCCCTCACCTCTCCATGACTCTTCCAGTAGTTCCACCCCCTCTGGGAGGACGATAGCCAGAGCTGTACCACAGAGCAGGCCTGCCCCGAATACACTAACAAACTGCAGGCTTTTCTGTTGGGAGAGAAAGGGACACACACATCATTATAAACTACACACCAACGGTTGTTTGTTCTAGGAAGGAGAGGGGTAATGCACGTGTCACGGTATAATAACAGTGGTAAATGATGCATTATCAATATCATTATTTTTTTTTTACAAAGTCAAGAATTCAAAACTGGTTACAGAGAAGAAACGTGTCTGTCTGGTTACAAAGGTAATTTCCTCTCCTCTATTACGGTAACAACAAGAGCTCAAAATGTACCAATCACCCCCTTGACAAATATCGAACCTTCCTCAGTGCCCCATTGTAACTTCTGATGGTGATACATTTAGAGGGGGGGGGGGTACAGTAGCTATTTATTGAATGAAGGGGGGGGGTACAGTAGCTATTTATTGAATGAAGGGGGGTACAGTAGCTATTTATTGAATGAAGGGGGGGGGGTACAGTAGCTATTTATTGAATGGAGGGGGGTACAGTAGCTATCTATTGAATGAAGGAGGGGTGGGGGGGGGTACAGTAGCTCTATATGGAATGAAGGGGGGGGGCTATAGTAGCTATATATTGAATGTTCACAAAATATTGTATGGAGTGGATCCCATAGCAGGAACCAGTATGAGACAGGTCTGAAAAAACATTGACATCTCTGGCATCGGGAGAAGAGACCATAAAGGAAGGTACGGCGCAAGTTACAGACAGGAGGGGAACGGAGGGAATACAAGGTTAAGAATTAAATGACTTACCTCGGAAAGTTTCATCAGAAGTGGAATCAAACCTAATAGAAAACATCCCAAAAACATCGCAACGGATATTAAAATAATCGCTATTGCCTCATCCATGGCTATAGATCTTAATTTATGCACGATATTAAGAATGTCAGTTGTTTTTTATCCTCTCTACTATTTAAAATACACCTTTATCTGTACTGAAAATCCGTTTTTAAAAACTATTGGAAAAAGCCCTGATCACAAGCGAGACGCGCGTACATGACATTCTCCACGCTTCCACGTCGCCCGGTTTCAGTCGTAACCGCCCTTCTCAAAACAACGCCTGGCGGTACAAAACACCAACTGCAGAACAAGTCGAAAACCACCGTCGACTCCCTGAACTTGTGACCGTCGCGGGGTGATTTGTATGAACTAGTTTCCCCTCCTGAATCTTCATCTGTACTGATGTGAATAATGCGTTGGGAATATATGCTACTTGTTCGGGAGTTTTTTCCCCTTCACTTCAGTGTAGAAGGAGACAAGACAGCACTAAAACTATTTAAATGGTCTCATCCCAACATGTCTGCTGAGGGCCTTCTGGGCCGGTCATGTGGTGCCTTTGATTCTTCACGTCGTAGACTTGAAAAGGATAGCAATACGAACATTGAACTGAATAAAACACAAGGACCAATCCTCATAAAAGTTCTGGAATATCAATGTGTTAAAGGTTTTTATGATTTCATTTCGGCTCATTGTGAAACTCGGAGGAATGTACATTTAGAATCACTCACAGGAACAAAACAACTGTATTCAACAGCTCAACAATAAGACAGACTGATTAAATACGGATTTTATTGTTCAAAGAACTGGAAGAAATATACAGACCAATCTGTTCGACAGACAGCCCTTTGAGGAATAGGGGAGAAAGAGAAATAATGCCTCCCAAATGTTATTACATTAAGTGCACTACTTTAGACCAGAGGCCTATTCCCTAGTAGTGCACTATATAGGGAATAGGGCCCTGGTCTAAAGAAGTGTACTATATAGGGAATAGGGCCCTGGTCTAAAGTAGTGCACTATATAGGGAATAGGGCTATGGTCTAAAGTAGTGCACTATACAGAGAATAGGGCCCTGGTCTAAAGTAGTGCACTATATAGGGAATAGGGCTCTGGTCTATAGTAGTGCCACTATATAGGGAATAGGGCTCTGGTCTAAAGTAGTGCACTATATAGGGAATAGGGCTCTGGTCTAAAGTAGTGCACTATATAGGGAATAGGGCTCTGGTCTACAGCAGTGCACTATATAGGGAATAGGGCTCTGGTCTAAAGTAGTGTACTATATAGGGAATAGGGCCCTGGTCTAAAGTAGTGTACTATATAGGGAATAGGGCTCTGGTCTAAAGTAGTGTACTATATAGGGATTAGGGCTCTGGTCTAAAGTAGTGTACTATATAGGGAATAGGGCTCTGGTCTAAAGTAGTGCACTATATAGGGAATAGGGCTCTGGTCTAAAGTAGTGCACTATATAGGGAATAGGGCTCTGGTCTAAAGTAGTGTACTATATAGGGAATAGGGCTCTGGTCTAAAGTAGTGCACTATATAGGGAATAGGGCTCTGGTCTAAAGTAGTGTACTATATAGGGAATAGGGCCCTGGTCTAAAGTAGTGTACTATATAGGAATAGGGCTCTGGTCTAAAGTAGTGTACTATATAGGGATTAGGGCCTGGTCTAAAGTAGTGTACTATATAGGGAATAGGGCTCTGGTCTAAAGTAGTGTACTATATAGGAATAGGGCCCTGGTCTAAAGTAGTGTACTATATAGGGAATAGGGCTCTGGTCTAAAGTAGTGTACTATATAGGGATTAGGGCTCTGGTCTAAAGTAGTGCACTATATAGGGAATAGGGCCCTGGTCTAAAGTAGTGCACTATATAGGGAATAGGGCTCTGGTCTAAAGTAGTGCACTATATAGGGAATAGGGCCCTGGTCTAAAGTAGTGTACTATATAGGGAATAGGGCTCTGGTCTAAACTAGTGCACTATATAGGGAATAGGGCTCTGGTCTAAAGTAGTGCACTATATAGGCAATAGGGCTCTGGTCTAAAGTAGTGCACTATATAGGGAATAGGGCTCTGGTCTAAAGTAGTGCACTATATAGGGAATAGGGCCCTGGTCTAAAGTAGTGTACTATATAGGGAATAGGGCTCTGGTCTAAAGTAGTGCACTATATAGGGAATAGGGCCCTGATCTAAAGTAGTGCACTATATAGGGAATAGGGCTCTGGTCTAAAGTAGTGCACTATATAGGGAATAGGGTTCTGGTCTAAAGTAATGTACTATATAGGGAATAGGGCTCTGGTCTAAAGTAGTGCACTATATAGGGAATAGGGTTCCATAGGGCCCTAATCTAAAGTAGTGCACTATATAGGGAATAGGGCCCTGGTCTAAAGTAGTGCACTATATAGGGAATAGGGCTCTGGTTTAAAGTAGTGCACTATATAGGGAATAGGGCCCTGGTCTAAAGTAGTGCACTATATAGAGAATAGGGCCCTGATCTAAAGTAGTGCACTATATAGGGAATAGGGCTCTGGTCTAAAGTAGTGCACTATATAGGGAATAGGGCCCTGGTCTAAAGTAGTGTACTATATAGGGAATAGGGCTCTGGTCTAAAGTAGTGCACTATATAGGGAATAGGGTTCCATAGGGCCCTAATCTAAAGTAGTGCACTATATAGGTAATAGGGCCCTGGTCTAAAGTAGTGCACTATATAGGGAATAGGGCCCTGATCTAAAGTAGTGCACTATATAGGGAATAGGGCCCTGGTCTAAAGTAGTGTACTATATAGGGAATAGGGCTCTGGTCTAAAGTAGTGCACTATATAGGGAATAGGGTTCCATAGGGCCCTAATCTAAAGTAGTGCACTATATAGGGAATAGGGCTATGGTCTAAAGTAGTGCACTATATAGGGAATAGGGTTCCATAGGGCCCTAATCTAAAGTAGTGCACTATATAGGGAATAGGGCCCTGATCTAAAGTAGTGCACTATATAGGGAATAGGGCTCTGGTCTAAAGTAGTGCACTATATAGGGAATAGGGTTCTGGTCTAAAGTAATGTACTATATAGGGAATAGGGCTCTGGTCTAAAGTAGTGCACTATATAGGGAATAGGGTTCCATAGGGCCCTAATCTAAAGTAGTGCACTATATAGGGAATAGGGCCCTGGTCTAAAGTAGTGCACTATATAGGGAATAGGGCTCTGGTTTAAAGTAGTGCACTATATAGGGAATAGGGCCCTGGTCTAAAGTAGTGCACTATATAGAGAATAGGGCCCTGATCTAAAGTAGTGCACTATATAGGGAATAGGGCTCTGGTCTAAAGTAGTGCACTATATAGGGAATAGGGCCCTGGTCTAAAGTAGTGTACTATATAGGGAATAGGGCTCTGGTCTAAAGTAGTGCACTATATAGGGAATAGGGTTCCATAGGGCCCTAATCTAAAGTAGTGCACTATATAGGTAATAGGGCCCTGGTCTAAAGTAGTGCACTATATAGGGAATAGGGCCCTAATCTAAAGTAGTGCACTATATAGGGAATAGGGCCCTGGTCTAAAGTAGTGTACTATATAGGGAATAGGGCTCTGGTCTAAAGTAGTGCACTATATAGGGAATAGGGCCCTAATCTAAAGTAGTGCACTATATAGGGAATAGGGCCCTGGTCTAAAGCAGTGCACTATATAGGGAATAGGGCTCTGGTCTAAAGTAGTGCACTATATAGGGAATAGGGCTCTGGTCTAAAGTAGTGCACTATATAGGGAATAGGGCTCTGGTCTAAAGTAGTGCACTATATAGGGAATAGGGCCCTAATCTAAAGTAGTGCACTATATAGGGAATAGGGCTCTGGTCTAAAGTAGTGCACTATATAGGGAATAGGGCTCTGGTCTAAAGTAGTGCACTATATAGGGAATAGGGCCCTGGTCTAAAGTAGTGTACTATATAGGGAATAGGGCTCTGGTCTAAAGTAGTGCACTATATAGGGAATAGGGCTCTGGTCTAAAGTAGTGTACTATATAGGGAATAGGGCTCTGGTCAAAAGTAGTGTACTATATAGGGAATAGGGCTCTGGTCTAAAGTAGTGCACTATATAGGGAATAAGGCCCTGGTCTAAAGTAGTGCACTATATAGGGAATAGGGCCCTGGTCTAAAGTAGTGTACTATATAGGGAATAGGGCTCTGGTCTAAAGTAGTGCACTATATAGGGAATAGGGTTCCATAGGGCCCTAATCTAAAGTAGTGCACTATATAGGGAATAGGGCCCTGGTCTAAAGTAGTGCACTATATAGAGAATAGGGCCCTGATCTAAAGTAGTGCACTATATAGGGAATAGGGCTCTGGTCTAAAGTAGTGCACTATATAGGGAATAGGGCCCTGGTCTAAAGTAGTGTACTATATAGGGAATAGGGCCCTGGTCTAAAGTAGTGCACTATATAGGGAATAGGGCCCTGGTCTAAAGTAGTGCACTATATAGGGAATAGGGCCCTGATCTAAAGTAGTGCACTATATAGGGAATAGGGCTCTGGTCTAAAGTAGTGCACTATATAGGGAATAGGGCCCTGGTCTAAAGTAGTGTACTATATAGGGAATAGGGCTCTGGTCTAAAGTAGTGCACTATATAGGGAATAGGGTTCCATAGGGCCCTAATCTAAAGTAGTGCACTATATAGGGAATAGGGCCCTGGTCTAAAGTAGTGCACTATATAGGGAATAGGGCCCTGATCTAAAGTAGTGCACTATATAGGGAATAGGGCTCTGGTCTAAAGTAGTGCACTATATAGGGAATAGGGCTCTGGTCAAAAGTAGTGTACTATATAGGGAATAGGGCTCTGGTCTAAAGTAGTGCACTATATAGGGAATAAGGCCCTGGTCTAAAGTAGTGCACTATATAGGGAATAGGGCCCTGGTCTAAAGTAGTGTACTATATAGGGAATAGGGCTCTGGTCTAAAGTAGTGCACTATATAGGGAATAGGGTTCCATAGGGCCCTAATCTAAAGTAGTGCACTATATAGGGAATAGGGCCCTGGTCTAAAGTAGTGCACTATATAGAGAATAGGGCCCTGGTCTAAAGTAGTGCACTATATAGGGAATAGGGCCCTGATCTAAAGTAGTGCACTATATAGGGAATAGGGCTCTGGTCTAAAGTAGTGCACTATATAGGGAATAGGGCCCTGGTCTAAAGTAGTGTACTATATAGGGAATAGGGCTCTGGTCTAAAGTAGTGCACTATATAGGGAATAGGGTTCCATAGGGCCCTAATCTAAAGTAGTGCACTATATAGGGAATAGGGCCCTGGTCTAAAGTAGTGCACTATATAGGGAATAGGGCCCTGATCTAAAGTAGTGCACTATATAGGGAATAGGGCTCTGGTCTAAAGTAGTGCACTATATAGGGAATAGGGTTCTGGTCTAAAGTAATGTACTATATAGGGAATAGGGCTCTGGTCTAAAGTAGTGCACTATATAGGGAATAGGGTTCCATAGGGCCCTAATCTAAAGTAGTGCACTATATAGGGAATAGGGCCCTGGTCTAAAGTAGTGCACTATATAGGGAATAGGGCTCTGGTTTAAAGTAGTGCACTATATAGGGAATAGGGCCCTGGTCTAAAGTAGTGCACTATATAGAGAATAGGGCCCTGATCTAAAGTAGTGCACTATATAGGGAATAGGGCTCTGGTCTAAAGTAGTGCACTATATAGGGAATAGGGCCCTGGTCTAAAGTAGTGTACTATATAGGGAATAGGGCTCTGGTCTAAAGTAGTGCACTATATAGGGAATAGGGCTCTGGTTTAAAGTAGTGCACTATATAGGGAATAGGGCCCTGGTCTAAAGTAGTGCACTATATAGAGAATAGGGCCCTGATCTAAAGTAGTGCACTATATAGGGAATAGGGCTCTGGTCTAAAGTAGTGCACTATATAGGGAATAGGGCCCTGGTCTAAAGTAGTGTACTATATAGGGAATAGGGCTCTGGTCTAAAGTAGTGCACTATATAGGGAATAGGGTTCCATAGGGCCCTAATCTAAAGTAGTGCACTATATAGGTAATAGGGCCCTGGTCTAAAGTAGTGCACTATATAGGAATAGGGCCCTGATCTAAAGTAGTGCACTATATAGGGAATAGGGCCCTGGTCTAAAGTAGTGTACTATATAGGGAATAGGGCTCTGGTCTAAAGTAGTGCACTATATAGGGAATAGGGTTCCATAGGGCCCTAATCTAAAGTAGTGCACTATATAGGGAATAGGGCTATGGTCTAAAGTAGTGCACTATATAGAGAATAGGGCCCTTGTCTAAAGTAGTGCACTATATAGGGAATAGGGCCCTGATCTAAAGTAGTGCACTATATAGGGAATAGGGCTATGGTCTAAAGTAGTGCACTATATAGGGAATAGGGCTCTGGTCTAAAGTAGTGCACTATATAGGGAATAGGGCCCTGATCTAAAGTAGTGCACTATATAGGGAATAGGGCTCTGGTCTAAAGTAGTGCACTATATAGGGAATAGGGCCCTGGTCTAAAGTAGTGTACTATATAGGGAATAGGGCCCTGGTCTAAAGTAGTGCACTATATAGGGAATAGGCCTCTGGTCTAAAGTAGTGTACTATATAGGGAATAGGGCTCTGGTCTAAAGTAGTGCACTATATAAGGAATATGGTTCCATAGGGCCCTAATCTAAAGTAGTGCACTATATAGGGAATAGGGCCCTGGTCTAAAGTAGTGCACTATATAGGGAATAGGGCCCTGATCTAAAGTAGTGCACTATATAGGGAATAGGGCCCTGGTCTAAAGTAGTGTACTATATAGGGAATAGGGCCCTGGTCTAAAGTAGTGCACTATATAGGGAATAGGGCCCTGGTCTAAAGTAGTGTACTATATAGGGAATATGGCTATGGTCTAAAGTAGTGCACTATATAGAGAATAGGGCCCTGGTCTAAAGTAGTGCACTATATAGGGAATAGGGCCCTGATCTAAAGTAGTGCACTATATAGGGAATAGGGCTCTGGTCTAAAGTAGTGCCCTATATAGGGAATAGGGCCCTGGTCTAAAGTAGTGTACTATATAGGGAATAGGGCCCTGGTCTAAAGTAGTGCACTATATAGGGAATAGGGCCCTGGTTTAAGTAGTGTACTATATAGGGAATAGGGCTCTGGTCTAAAGTAGTGCACTATATAGGGAATAGGGCTCTGGTCTAAAGTAGTGCACTATATAGGGAATAGGGCCCTGGTCTAAAGTAGTGCACTATATAGGGAATAGGGCTCTGGTCTAAAGTAGTGCACTATATAGGGAATAGGGCTCTGGTCTAAAGTAGTGTACTATATAGGGAATAGGGCTCTGGTCTAAAGTGTGTGTGTGTGGGGGGGGGGGGGGAATCCCCTTCTCAGCGTGTTTCTTTTATATAAATTAAATCCATTGATGCTATTTAATTTCTGAAAATTAAGTATCTGAAAAACCATACATTTGACTTTATTCAGGAATGGACCTTCAGTATGAAATGCAATGTTACTACTCTTACCCAGAAACATTCAGAGTTTAAGACATTTATTTCAGAGGCATTAGCTATACACTCAATGAGAGGAAAGAGGAAAGCCATGACTTACAGAACAAAGGCTCAATGGAGTCAAACTGTTAGGGGATGGTGTGTGTGGTGTGTGAGTCAAACCGCTAGGGGATGGTGTGTGTGTGTGTGGTGTGTGGTGTGTGAGTTAAACCGTTAGGGGATGGTGTGTGTGTGTGTGTGTGTGTGTGTGTGTGTGTGTGTGTGTGTGTGTGTGTGTGTGTGCGTGCGTGCGTTAATCCGTTTGAAATCAATGCCTTGCTTGGACAGTATGTAGAATCTAACAATGAGATTGTTGCGGTGACCCCAGTTCAGTATCACCAGGGTCGTATTCATTAGTGTACACCGTAGAAAAATGTTTTTTGAAACAGAAACCGTTTTACTCCAAACGGAAAATATTTTGCAAACAAAACGAGAGTTTCTATTGGATAACTTCAGGTAGGTCCCTCCCAGTTTCATTCAGTTTTCTTCCGTTTGGTTCTTATTCATAATGAATACACCCCTGTTCTTTCCCGTTTCGGTCAGACATCTTACGTTTGGTGCCTAATGAATATGACCCAAGTTTCTTTCACAGCCAGTACGCATTCGGGAAGTATTCAGACCCCTTGACCTTTTCCACATTTTGTTACGTTACAGCCTTATTATAAAATTGATACAATTGAATTAAAAACAGGTGAACTCCAATCAAGTTGTAGAAACATCTCAAGGGTGATCAATGGAAACAGGATGCACCTGAGCTCAATTTCGAGTCTCATAGCAAAGGGTCTGAATACTTATTGTAAATAAGGTATTATTTCAATTCTATATTTTTTGTCTAAAAACACGTTTTTGCTTTTGTCATTATGGGGCATTGTTTGTAGATTGCTGATATTAAAATAAATGTATTTAATCCATTTTTAGGTTAAGGCTGTAACGTAACAAAATATGGAAAATGTCACTGTATATCAGTGTTTTAATACCCAGGCTCATCATTATTGAAATTGTAATAACCCCAAAAAGATTAGAACAGGTAACTGGCAAAACATTGAAATGAGGGCTACAAATCTGAAAGCAGGTGTGGTTCCTGAGTTAATTAAGCAACTAACATCCCATCATGCAGGCTGTTATTTTGTCCATTATCTTGGTTACCATGGCTACGCCCCCATAGGATGACAATGTCCCCATCCACAGGGCACGAGTGGTCACTGAATGGTTTTGATGAGCATGAAAATCATGTAACCCAATATACCATGACCTCTCAGTCTCCAGATCTCAACCCAATATACCATGGTTGTCTCAGTCACCAGATCTCAACCCAATATACCATGGTTGTCTCAGTCACCAGATCACGACCCAATATACCATGGTTGTCTCAGTCACCAGATCTCAACCCAATATACCATGGTTGTCTCAGTCTCCAGATCTCAACCCAATATACCATGGTTGTCTCAGTCACCAGATCACAACCCAATATACCATGGTTGTCTCAGTCTCCAGATCACAACCCAATATACCATGGTTGTCTCAGTCATCAGATCACGACCCAATATACCATGGTTGTCTCAGTCACCAGATCACGACCCAATATACCATGGTTGTCTCAGTCATCAGATCACGACCCAATATACCATGGTTGTCTCAGTCTCCAGATCTCAACCCAATATACCATGGCCTCTCAGTCATCAGATCACGACCCAATATACCATGGTTGTCTCAGTCACCAGATCACGACCCAATATACCATGGTTGTCTCAGTCATCAGATCACGACCCAATATACCATGGTTGTCTCAGTCACCAGATCACGACCCAATATACCATGGTTGTCTCAGTCATCAGATCACGACCCAATATACCATGGTTGTCTCAGTCTCCAGATCTCAACCCAATATACCATGGTTGTCTCAGTCACCAGATCACAACCCAATATACCATGGTTGTCTCAGTCATCAGATCTCAACCCAATATACCATGGTTGTCTCAGTCATCAGATCACGACCCAATATACCATGACCTCTCAGTCTCCAGATCACAACCCAATATACCATGGTTGTCTCAGTCACCAGATCTCAACCCAATATACCATGGTTGTCTCAGTCACCAGATCATGACCCAATATACCATGGTTGTCTCAGTCATCAGATCACGACCCAATATACCATGGTTGTCTCAGTCTCCAGATCTCAACCCAATATACCATGGTTGTCTCAGTCTCCAGATCTCAACCCAATATACCATGACCTCAGTCTCCAGATCTCAACACAATATACCATGGTTGTCTCAGTCTCCAGATCTCAACCCAATATACCATGGTTGTCTCAGTCATCAGATCACAACCCAATATACCATGGTCGTCTCAGTCTCCAGATCACAACCCAATATACCATGGTTGTCTCAGTCACCAGATCACGACCCAATATACCATGGTTGTCTCAGTCACCAGATCACGACCCAATATACCATGGTTGTCTCAGTCACCAGATCACGACCCAATATACCATGGTTGTCTCAGTCTCCAGATCTCAACCCAATATACCATGACCTCTCAGTCTCCAGATCTCAACCCAATATACCATGGTTGTCTCAGTCACCAGATCTCAACCCAATATACCATGGTTGTCTCAGTCATCAGATCACGACCCAATATACCATGACCTCTCAGTCTCCAGATCTCAACCCAATATACCATGGTTGTCTCAGTCACCAGATCACGACCCAATATACCATGGTTGTCTCAGTCACCAGATCTCAACCCAATATACCATGGCCTCTCAGTCTCCAGATCTCAACCCAATATACCATGGTTGTCTCAGTCACCAGATCACAACCCAATATACCATGGTTGTCTCAGTCATCAGATCACGACCCAATATACCATGGTTGTCTCAGTCTCCAGATCTTAACCCAATATACCATGGTTGTCTCAGTCTCCAGATCACGACCCAATATACCATGGCCTCTCAGTCTCCAGATCTCAACCCAATATACCATGGTTGTCTCAGTCTCCAGATCTCAACCCAATATACCATGGTTGTCTCAGTCACCAGATCACGACCCAATATACCATGGCCTCTCAGTCTCCAGATCTCAACCCAATATACCATGGTTGTCTCAGTCACCAGATCACGACCCAATATACCATGGTTGTCTCAGTCTCCAGATCTCAACCCAATATACCATGGTTGTCTCAGTCTCCAGATCTCAACCCAAAATACCATGGTTGTCTCAGTCACCAGATCTCAACCACATTGAACACTCATTCTGGATCGGCGCCTGAGACAGCGTTTTCCACCACCATCAACAAAACACCAAATTATGTCATTTCTCGCAAAAGAACATTGTCGCATCCCTCCAATAGAGTTCCGGACACCTTGGCGTAGAATCCATGCCAAGGTGCATTGAAGCTGTTCTGATTGGTTGCCCAACGCCCTATTAAAACACTTTATGTTAGTGTGTACTATGGCAGTTACCTGGATATCCCACAACGGTTTTCGGAGCAGCTTAAAAACTGATCCTTCACATTATGTATCGTTATTCTAAATGTTCATACAATAGACTGTTATAACTGGAACGTAGTACATGTAGGGGAAAGTCGCTCTGGGTGAGAGCAGCTGCTAAATGACTCAAATGAAAATATAAATTATTGTACTTGATGCTGTTGCAATATGGATGTCTGTGATTGTGTTCACATGGGCCCTAGTCACAGGGCTGTCTGATTGTGTTCACATGGGCCCTAGTCACAGGGCTGTCTGATTGTGTTCACATGGGCCCTAGTCACAGGGCTGTCTGATTGTAGTCACAGGGCTGTCTGATTGTAGTCACAGGGCTGTCTGATTGTAGTCACAGGGCTGTCTGATTGTAGTCACATGGGCTCTAGTAGTCACAGGGCTGTCTGATTGTAGTCACATGGGCTCTAGTAGTCACAGGGCTGTCTGATTGTAGTCACAGGGCTCTAGTAGTCACAGGGCTGTCTGATTGTAGTCACAGGGCTCTAGTAGTCACAGGGCTGTCTGATTGTAGTCACATGGCTCTAGTAGTCACAGGGCTGTCTGATTGTAGTCACAGGGCTCTAGACTTAACATGTAGAAATATTTGTATGAATATAACAAGATTCAACAATTGAGACATAAACTGAACAAGCTCCACAGACGTGACTAACATTAATGGAATAATGTGTCCCTGAACAAAGGGGGGGTCAAAATCAAAAGTAACAGTGAATATCTGTTACTTTTCAATATCTAGCCACCAGCTGCATTAAGTACTGCAGTGCATCTCCTCCTCATGGACTGCACCAGATTTGACAGTTCTTGCTGTGCGATGTTACCCCACTCTTCCACCAAGGCACTTGCAAGTTCCCGGACATTTCTGGGGGGAATGGCCCTAGCCCTCACCCTCCGATCCAACAGGTCCCGGACATTTCTGGGGGGAATGGCCCTAGCCCTCACCCTCCGATCCAACAGGGCCCAGACATTCCTGTCTGCAGGAAATCACTCACAGAACGAGCAGAATGGCTGGTGGCATTGTCATGCTGGAGGGTCATGTCAGGATGAGCCTGCAGGAAGGGTACCACATGAGGGAGGAGGATGTCTTCCCTGTAACGTACAGCATTGAGATTGCCTGCAATGACAACAAGCTCAGTCCGATGATGCGGTGACACACCGCCCCAGACCATGACGGACCCTCCACCTCCAAATCGATCTCGCTCCAGAGTACAGGCCTCGGTGTAACGCTCATTCCTTCGACGATAAACGTGAATCCGACCATCACCCCTGGTGAGACAAAACTGCAACTCATCAGTGAAGAGCACTTTTTGCCAGTCCTCTCTGGTCCAGCAACGGTTTGTTTGTGCCCATAGGCGACGTTGTTGCCGGTGATGTCTGGTGAGGACCTACAACAGGCCTACAAGCCCTCAGTCTAGCCTCTCTCAGCCTATTGCAGACAGTCTGAGCACTGCTGGAGGGATTGTGCGTTTCTGGTGTAACTCGGACAGTTGTTGATGCCATCCTGTACCTGTCCCGCATATTTGATGTTCGGATGTACCGATCCTGTGCAGGTGTTTTTACACGTGGTCTGCCACTGCGAGGATGATCAGCTGTCCATCCTGTCTCCCTGTAGCGCTGTCTTAGGCGTCTCACAGTACGGACATTGCAATGTATTGCCCTGGCCACATCTACAGTCCTCATGTCTCCTTGCAGCATGTCTAAGGCACGTTCACGCAGATGAACAGGGACCCAGGGCATCTTTCTTTTGGTGTTTTTCAGAGTCAGTAGAAAGGCCTCTTTAGTGTCCTACGTTTTCATTACTGTGACCTTAATTGACCTACCGTCTGTAAACAGTTCCACAGGTGCATGTTCATTAATTGTTAATGGTTCATTGAACAAGCATGGGAAACAGTGTTTAAACCCTTTACAATGAAGATCTGTGAAGTTATTTGGATTTATTTTCAATTATCTTTGAAAAGACAGGGTCCTGAAAAAGGGACGTTTATTTTTATTTTTTGCTGAGTTTATAATGACACTATTTCTCAGAGACCAACTGATAAACCTTTACACTTAAAAAAATAACACGTTTGATAAATCCTGAGTGCATCATTTTACTGTACAGAATCAGACACGACATTGGACCAGTTATATAGAGGTACTACAGAGTACATTAAATGTGTACTAGACACTAGGATTTGTTACTTGGTTTATGCATATAATAGAAAAGCTGCTCAGCATGTATGGTTCAGCCCACTGACTGACTGACTGTTCAAATTAGTGCTACGAAAACATTTCAAAAGGACATTTGTTTCATATTTATTGATGCGTTTCCACAATGTGGAACCAAGACTTTAAACAGGACAGGTGAAATGTTTCAGAAATGACAGTTATATAGGAGATATGCACATAGCCAGGCTAAACCAGACAATGCTCAGAAGGGTATACCACAAAGCAAGATCAATGAGTTAGCCAGCTAATTTGCCTTAAATATTCTGAAATAACTTTTTTGTTTTTCGTTTAGAAAGATGAGCTTGAAATGGGAATGTTCTCGATGACTCAACAACCAAAACGCACATCTCTGAGTTTAGCTTTCTTAAATTACCTCAGAACAATCAAATCATTATTATATCTAATAGTTGGCTAAGTCATTGATTCTGCTTGGTTATGATAGACCCCTGAGGTTCAACCAGGATCTGCCACAAGGCAACACTTTGGAAGGAAAACTAAGCCGGTCAGTGGAATATTGTAACGACTTGAAGAGAGACATCGTGAGTTATGGCGGCCGAATTACTTGAAAGATAAAAGGTCAGAGTACAGAGAAGGAAAAATATAAAAACAACGAAGTTGGTGTCATCCATTTTGTTTTTCCGCTAATAAATCGGGATGTTGAAGTGAAACAACATAAACAAAACACCAGGCATCTAAAACCCGCTGGTCTTCCTGCATTAAGACCCATTGTCTGCGTCCCTCATAGCGCCTGTCAGTCCTGTCCATGTTTTCTATAAAACGTTACATATTAACAACACCGCGTACGATACAGCACTGTAGCTGAGCGATGGCAGTTGGGGACATTGTCATTTCAATCAATGCTCAATGATCATTTTAACTTTTTTTATTGTACAATATAGACCACAACATGATAAGAGTATCTCGCTGATGTCACAATTCATGTTGTCATTGGTTGACGCTAGGCATCCTTAAACCAATCAGAGCCCATCTAGAGTCGGCAGAACTCGGTAGACTATCTTTTAAAAGCTCGTTACCCCCCCCCACACACACAAAAAAACAAAATGTTCAAACCAACATTGAAATAAATCTTTAGTACAGTGACATAAACACCAAAATAAAGAGGCTTGTCTTGTATAGGAACTTGTATGATATGAGAGCAGTTCGATGAGATAGATAGAACTAGTGAACACAGACCAGTCAAAAGGTCAGGGTCACATTCAAGCACACGTTGTGGAACGTTGCAGATAGAAATGTCATGAATAGAGTTGCCATGTTTCCTTATTGTACATTTCAGAGGCATATTTTGTTCAACATAACATATATCTGAACGCTCAACCACGTTGTGCCCCGACCCCTGCTGAAAGCGACCCCAGGGAGTCCTGTGGGAACTACATGTACAGGTCACAGACCAAGAGTTCAAGGGTCGAGTTCTCCCTCTACAGAGGAACGTTGTCCCACAGAGTCCTGGCTGGGAGAGGAGGACTGGCTGAGGTTGCAAAATTACGGAAACTTTCAAAGTTCCTCGGTTTTTCCAGAAATCCCTTATTCCAAGAAACTTCTAACCAAGTTGTGAAAAACCTAGGAACTCTGGGACAATTTTGTGAATTTTGCAACCATAGTTGTGGGACACAAAACAGGGTACAGGGTGGGCTGTCATATCCACTTCATATGTGCTTCCCGGGGGCATCATCTGGGGTTCCCCGCTGTCTTCCTCCTTCAGTTCTGTCAGGGCTCCATTAGGGCTCAGTCTGAGCCGCAGTCCCACTTCTCTGGGCAGAACCGGCCAGGAGTCAGAGCAACCGTGTTGTTTACGAGGTACAGTATCCATGTTACATGATCCATTCATCCAGTTACGGCGTTTTAACGTCGAAACAGCAGTTAAGTAATTAAAGTTCTCAGACCAACTTAAAATAACCATGCCTAAAAAATAAATACAAAATAAAATAAAAAGAGGCTATTTTACAAATCCCGAGTTTTTGTTGCTGAACAACATCGAAAAAAGCTAAACATAAAAGTAAACAGCAATGAGGGAGTGTTAGTTCAGTTTGTTACAGAGTGGTCATCGTCATAGCGACCACCTTCCTTTTTACACAGGGCTGGAACCACCCAGAGACTCCCGGAGACGGTCGGGACAGAGTAGGGGGAGACCAGAGCAGGCTAACATTGTGACGCTGACAGACATGTCGTCTCCGTCTTTTCATATAAAGCTGCTTGTTGTGAAGCAGCCTCTCGTGCAGAGACTATTAAGGATGCAGGCAGAACAGGCAAAGGATTAGGGGAAATAAAGACCCCTCCAACCCTCTCTGAAGTCCGAGGCCCGAGTGGCTGTTCTAGACCTCTAGAAAACCAGACTCAAGGTTCTGTGAGGAGGAAAACACATGCGAGCCAAAGCCACATCACCCCACTAAGCCAAGCCAGTGTAGGGCACAGACACACACCTATCCTTCTCTTTCAAGTGCAATAGTCGTAGTTTTAAGGAAATCTAGACAGAAAGCTAGTCCCCCCCTGCATGACAAGGCCAAAAAAAGGAATCTTCTTCCCATCTCAGTTGTGAGTGTGCGGGGCTCCCAGTGCAGTTTTTCTTAGAGAGTGGCTGTTCTCACTTCACAGTCCCGAGCCTCAGTTCAGAGGCTGCTCTAGATCAACAGTTGGAAGAGGGAGTTAACTACTGCTAAGTGTCCCTGCGTGACTTTGCCATCAGAAAAGATAGATTCGTCATGAAGGAAGATATCAGAGAGAGTAGAGTCCTAGCTAGTCCTAGCGCCGGGGTAGAGTCCTAGCTAGTCCTAGCGCCAGGGTAGAGTCCTAGCTAGTCCTAGCGCCGGGGTAGAGTCCTACAGTAGAGTCCTAGCTAGTCCTAGCGCCGGGGTAGAGTCCTAGCTAGTCCTAGCGCCGGGGTAGAGTCCTAGCTAGTCCTAGCGCCGGGGTAGAGTCCTACAGTAGAGTCCTAGCGCCGGGGTAGAGTCCTAGCTATTCCTAGCGCCGGGGTAGAGTCCTAGCTAGTCCTAGCGCCGGGGTAGAGTCCTACAGTAGAGTCCTAGTGCCGGGGTAGAGTCCTACAGTAAAGTCCTAGCGCCAGACTAGAGTCCTACAGTAGAGTCCTAGCGCCGGGGTAGAGTCCTACAGTAGAGTCCTAGCGCCGGGGTAGAGTCCTACAGTAAAGTCCTAGCGCCGGGGTAGAGTCCTACAGTAGAGTCCTAGCGCCGGGGTAGAGTCCTACAGTAGAGTCCTAGCGCCGGGGTAGAGTCCTACAATAGAGTCCTAGCGCCGGGGTAGAGTCCTACAGTAGAGTCCTAGCGCCGGACTAAAGTCCTATAGTAGAGTCCTATATTAGAGTCCTAGCTAGTCCTAGCGCCAGACTAGAGTCCTACAGCAGAGTCCTAGCGCCAGACTAGAGTCCTACAGTAGAGTCCTAGCGCCAGGGTAGAGTCCTACAGTAGAGTCCTAGCGCCAGGGTAGAGTTCTACAGTAGAGTCCTAGCGCCAGGGTAGAGTCCTACAGTAGAGTCCTAGCGCCAGACTAGAGTCCTACAATAGAGTCCTAGCGCCAGACTAGAGTCCTACAGTAGAGTCCTAGCGCCAGAGTAGAGTCCTACAGTAGAGTCCTAGCGCCAGACTAGAGTCCTACAGTAGAGTCCTAGCGCCAGTCTAGAGTCCTACAGTAGTCCTAGCGTCAGACTAGAGTCCTACAGTAGAGTCCTAGCGCCAGACTAGAGTCCTAGCGCCAGGGTAGAGTCCTACAGTAGAGTCCTAGCGCCAGGGTAGAGTCCTACAGTAGAGTCCTAGCGCCAGAGTTTTGCAGTAGAGTCCTAACGCCAGGGTAGAGTCCTACAGTAGAGTCCTAGCGCCAGGGTAGAGTCCTACAGTAAAGTCCTAGCGCCAGAGTTTTACAGTAGAGTCCTAGCGCCAGGGTAGAGTCCTACAGTAGAGTCGTAGCGCCAGGGTAGAGTCCTACAGTAGAGTCCTAGCGTCAGGGTAGAGTCCTACAGTAAAGTCGTAGCGCCAGAGTAGAGTCCTGCAGTAGAGTCCTAGCGCCAGACTAGAGTCCTACAGTAGAGTCCTAGCGCCAGGGTAGAGTCCTACAGTAGAGTCCTAGCGCCAGGGTAGAGTCCTGCAGTAGAGTCCTAGCGCCAGACTAGAGTCCTACAGTAGAGTCCTAGCGCCAGACTAGAGTCCTACAGTAGAGTCCTAGCGCCGGGGTAGAGTCCTACAGTAGAGTCTGAGTGTCAGAGTAGCATCCTAGCAAGAGAATCCTAGAGAAGCAGTTGTTGATAGAGGTCTTTAGTAAGTAGTCTTCCTTTGTTAGTTAATGTAGACTAGTCCACCGCTCTCTCTCTCGTCTTTGCATGTTGGTGTTAGTGTAGTCTCTCTGGGGGAAAAGATGTGCTGGAGAACTGTGGTCCATGGCCTAAGCTGAAGAGGAGTGAAAGGCATGAGAAAGGTATTTGTGTTGCTTTGTTCGTTAGTGTAGACAGAGAAATAGTCCCTCTCTTGACTCAAGGTGTTTAAGGTTTAGTGGTCTCTCTCCATGTCTTCTAGAGCCGTCTGTCAGTCCGTTTCAGCTCCATAGCTTCATTCACTAGACCAGCGCATCCATCACGTCAGTCACATTACACCTTAGTCTCTTCTTCTCTCTCCCCGTCCTCGGTCTCCGGCATCCCCTCACGTCAGTGCCGCACCTCGTTAGCGAGAAGACTGTCCTCACCACTCTGGACGGACAAAAGGGAGCAGAATACATTAACTTGCAGAGAACTGCTCGAGGACACACACACACCGAGGAGTTAGAAGCTGCAGGACTCAAGAGCACAATGGCAGGCAATGCTACTGCATCTATACTACAATCGCCCCATGGCTCACTCCGCACCAGGTTTTTCCAGTCAGAGCTGGGATTCGAACCAGCAACCCTCCAGTTGCTGGCCCGCTTCTTAAAACCACTAGGCTACCTGGAAGTCGGCCTCATTGAGGCTGTTCCCCACTTGGATGATCTCCTCGTCCTGCGAGCCCTCGCTGACCCCGCTGCCAGCCGAACCCAGCTCGTCTAAGCTGGGATCCTGGAGCACAGAGGCAATGTACATCTGCTGTTGATGAGAAAGAAGAGAGGAGAGAGGGACGACATGAGGGAGGAGTAGAGAGGAGAGAGGGGACGACATGAGGGAGGAGTAGAGAGGAGACGACATGAGGGAGGAGTAGAGGAGAGAGGGACGACATGAGGGAGGAGTAGAGGAGAGAGGGACGACATGAGGGAGGAGTAGAGAGGAGACGACATGAGGGAGGAGTAGAGGAGAGAGGTACGACATGAGGGAGGAGTAGAGGAGAGAGGGACGACATGAGGGAGGAGTAGAGGAGAGAGGGGACGACATGAGGGAGGAGTAGAGGAGAGAGGGACGACATGAGGGAGGAGTAGAGGAGAGAGGGGACGACATGAGGGAGGAGTAGAGGAGAGAGGGACGACATGAGGGAGGAGTAGAGAGGAGAGAGGGACGACATGAGGGAGGAGTAGAGAGGAGAGAGGAGACGACATGAGGGAGGAGTAGAGGAGAGAGGGGACGACATGAGGGAGGAGAGAGGAGAGAGGGGACGACATGAGGAAGGAGTAGAGAGGAGAGAGGGGAGGAGTGGAGAGGAGAGAAGAATGGAAGAAGGAAACAGGTCAGTGTGTGATATGGAAATAGCAAACATTTTAGAAACTGTCTGAGATTAAAGTGAAGCGTTTTTCTTTCATTTATGCTTTGGCCACAAATACGAGCCAACAGCATTATTTGGGTATGAGTGGACAGCTACTTTAACATCCATACTGGGTGTGCTAGTGTGGATATTGTAACCAAGCTGGGGAGTAAATGGTAGCATGGAGGCTGGCTGAGTAAATGGTAGCATGGAGGCTGGCTGAGTAAATGGTAGCATGGAGGCTGGCTGAGTAAATGGTAGCATGGAGGCTGGCAGAGTAAATGGTAGCATGGAGGCTGGCTGAGTAAATGGTAGTTTCTGCTGACTTATTGGAGGGAGACGTAGTAAAGGTGTCAGCATGCTTCAGTTCGGCTGCCGCCCAGCTTAACTAAACACTCGCATACTCCCCTCTTGAATCTATAGGGGCGCTATTTCATTATTGGATAAAAAAACGTGCCCGTTTTAAGCGCAATATTTTGTCACAAAAAGATGCTTGACTATGCATATAATTGACAGCTTTGGAAAGAAAACACTCTGCCGTTTCCAAAACTGCAAAGATATTATCTGTGAGTTCCCCAGAACTGATGCTACAGGCGAAACCAAGATGAAACTTCAAACAGGAAATGAGCAGGATTTTTGAGGCTCTGTTTTTCATTGTCTCCTTATATGGCTGTGAATGCGCAAGGAATGAGCCTGCCCGATCTATCGTTTCCCCAAGGTGTCTGCAGCATTGTGACGTATTTGTAGGCATATCATTGGAAGATTGACCATAAGAGACCACATTTACCAGGTGTCCGCCCGGTGTCCTGCTCCGAAATTGGTGCGCATACCTCAGCTGCAAGTATTTTTCCATGCGATTCAGAGAAGAAAGCAGGCTTCCACGAACGATATATCAATGAAGAGATATGTGAAAAACACCTTGAGGATTGATTCTAAACAGCGTTTGCCGTGTTTCAGTCGATATTATGGAGTTAATTTGGAAAAAAGTTCGCCGTTTTGATGACTGAATTTTCTGTTTTTTTTGGTACCCAAACGTGATGTACAAAACGGAGCGATTTCTCCTACACAAAGAATCTTTCAGGAAAAACTGAACATTTGCTATGTAACTTGAGAGTTTCCTCATTGAAAACATCCGAAGTTCTTCAAAGGTAAATTATTTTATTTGAATGCTTTTCTGTTTTTTGTGAAAATGTTGCCCGCTAAATGCTATGCTAAATGCTACGCTAGCTATCAATACTCTTACAGAAATGCTTGTTTTGCTATGGTTGAAAAGCATATTTTGAAAATCTGAGATGACAGTGTTGTTAAGAAAAGGCTAAGCTTGAGAGATAGCATATTTATTTCATTTCATTTGCGATTTTCATAAATAGTTAACGTTACGTTATGCTAATGAGCTTGAGGCTATAACTGGATACAGGTTTTTTTCATCGCCAAACGTGAACAAAACGGAGCGATTTGTCCGACACAAATAATATTTTTTGAAAAACTGAACATTTGCTATCTAACTGAGTCTCCTCATTGAAAACATCTGAAGTTCTTCAAAGGTAAATGATTTTATTTGAATGATTTTCTTGTTTTTGTGAAAATGTTGCTGGCTGAATTCTAGGCTTATAGCTATGCTAGCTATCAATACTCTTACAGAAATGCTTGTTTTGCTATGGTTGAAAAGCATATTTTGAAAATCTGAGATGACAGTGTTGTTAACAAAAGTCTAAGCTTGAGAGCAAATATATTTATTTCATTTCATTTGCGATTTTCATGAATAGTTAACGTTGCGTTATGCTAATGAGCTTGAGGCTATAAATAGGATCCCGGATCAGGGATTGCTCGACGCAAGAAGTTAAAAGACCTTGGCTTGAAAAACGAGAAAAAAATCAGCAATACTAATGTTTGTCCATTTTGAGACGCTGTAGCCAGTATCCACTTCCTCAAAATAGTCCGAAATAATGTAAGATAACTGTCATTAATTTAAAAGTTGTTGCCAAAGAGAGTCACAGAATTTCACATCTAACTAAGATGTTTGGTGCAGTATTTTACAATGAAAAAAATGTGCATGAAAACAAGTCGTCACTCGTTGAATGACTACAAGTATCCCAACTGTTGACCAATCACCGGCGAAGGGACACAGACATAGGCTCCGAAACTTCAGTTCAGAGAAAAATAAATGTTGTGTGTCCGAAAAGACCCTCACCGAAGTCCAAAAAGAATAAGAACGTCACAAAATGTGGTGATAATATAGGAACGGATCAGTGGTACTTACTGCTGACTTATTGGAGGGAGAGGTTCGTGCTGGATGACCGTTCTCCACCCCATCCACATTCTCCACGTCAATCTGGGGGGGTAAAGAGATGGGAGAAAATATTCTCATAATAATAATAACAATATAATACATAATTCACAGTGATGACTTTTATACTATATCACCCTCAAACTCAACTCTGGACCTCCAAGCCAGTTCCACTGCTTGTTTTATTTGTCCCATTCTAATCAGGGTCTGATTTAGACCTGGGACACCAGGTGGGTGATTCCCCTCTAATCAGGGACTGATTTAGACCTGGGACACCAGGTGGGTGATTCCCCTCTAATCAGGGACTGATTTAGACCTGGGACACCAGGTGGGTGATTCCCCTCTAATCAGGGACTGGTTTAGACCTGGGACACCAGGTGGGTGATTCCCCCTAATCAGGGACTGATTTAGACCTGGGACACCAGGTGGGTGATTCCCCTCTAATCAGGGACTGATTTAGACCTGGGACACCAGGTGGGTGATTCCCCTCTAATCAGGGACTGATTTAGACCTGAGACACCAGGTGGGGGATTCCCCTCTAATCAGGGACTGATTTAGACCTGGGACACCAGGTGGGTGATTCCCCTCTAATCAGGGACTGATTTAGACCTGGGACACCAGGTGGGTGATTCCCCTCTAATCAGGGTCTGATTTAGACCTGGGACACCAGGTGGGTGATTCCCCTCTAATCAGGGACTGGTTTAGACCTGGGACACCAGGTGGGTGATTCCCCTCTAATCAGGGACTGGTTTAGACCTGGGACACCAGGTGGGTGATTCCCCTCTAATCAGGGACTGGTTTAGACCTGGGACACCAGGTGGGTGATTCCCCTCTAATCAGGGACTGGTTTAGACCTGGGACACCAGGTGGGTGATTCCCCTCTAATCAGGGACTGATTTAGACCTGGGACACCAGGTGGGTGATTCTCCTCTAATCAGGGACTGATTTAGACCTGGGACACCAGGTGGGTGATTCCCCTCTAATCAGGGACTGATTTAGACCTGGGACACCAGGTGGGTGATTCCCCTCTAATCAGGGACTGATTTAGACCTGGGACACCAGGTGGGTGATTCCCCTCTAATCAGGGACTGGTTTAGACCTGGGACACCAGGTGGGTGATTCCCCTCTAATCAGGGACTGGTTTAGACCTGGGACACCAGGTGGGTGCAATTAATTATCAGGTTAATTAACAGAAAACCTATGGGCTCAGGACTTAGCTGTGTAAGAGTTGAATACTTCTGATATATCATCCTAAGAGTTTTCCACGTGAGATGTACTACTGCTCTAAGATGATAATAATGTAGACGTGTTTATAAATGGTATATTACAAACTGGGTGGTTCGAGCCCTGAATGCTGATTGGCTGACCGCCGTGGTATGTCAGACCCGACAAAACACCCATTTTTACTCCACTAATTTTACGTTGGTATCCAGTTTATAACAACAATAAGGCACCTCGGGAGTTTGTGTTATATGGCCGATGTACTCCGCGTTGCGTCGTGCCTAAGAACAGCCCTTAGCCGTGGTATATTGGCCATATACCACACCAACTCAGGCCTTATTGCTTAAACGTGTCTCATATTGCATACAGGATCGATTTGGCACAAGATAGTGTTCTCAATGATTTTCCTGGTTAAATAAAGACAGAATTAAATTAAATCCACTGAACACTTCAACATTATAAATAAGAGGTTTCTCTGGCGAGTGTGTTTGTTTTGTACCTTGTAGTTGTGAGCGCTGAGATATTTGAAGTGTCCAAAGCAGACATGGGACAAGCAGACGATGATGGTGATGATCAGGACGCTGAAGGTAAACATAGAGGTAGGGGCTGAGAAACCTGAGAGAATGAGAGAAGAGAAAGAGAGAGACCGCGAGAGAGAGACAGGAGAGGAGAGAGAGACAGGAGAGGAGAGAGAGACAGGAGAGGAGAGAGCAAAAGAGCAGAATTAGGCCGAAACCCACAAATTATCAAAATCCAGAAAATAACATTTAAATTCTACAAACACAAAAAAGGAAGTGATTCCCAAAACATCAACTCCATAGAGATGCACCTGGAGAAGAGTCCCCTAAGCAAGCTGGTCCTGGGGCTCTGTTCACAAACACAAACACACCCCACAGAGCCCCAGCACAGCAACACAAACACACCCCACAGAGCCCCAGGACAGCAACACAAACACACCCCACAGAGCCCCAGCACAGCAACACAAACACACCCCACAGAGCCCCAGGACAGCAACACAAACACACCCCACAGAGCCCCAGGACAGCAACACAACTAGACCCCACAGAGCCCCAGGACAGCAACACAACTAGACCCCACAGAGCCCCAGGACAGCAACACAAACACACCCCACAGAGCCCCAGCACAGCAACACAAACACACCCCACAGAGCCCCAGGACAGCAACACAAACATACCCCACAGAGCCCCAGGACAGCAACACAAACACACCCCACAGAGCCCCAGGACAGCAACACAACTAGACCCCACAGAGCCCCAGGACAGCAACACAACTAGACCCCACAGAGCCCCAGGACAGCAACACAACTAGACCCCACAGAGCCCCAGGACAGCAACACAAACACACCCCACAGAGCCCCTGGACAGCAACACAAACACACCCCACAGAGCCCCAGGACAGCAACACAAACACACCCCACAGAGCCCCAGGACAGCAACACAAACACACCCCACAGAGCCCCAGGACAGCAACACAACTAGACCCAACAAATTCATGAGAAAACAAAAAGAGAATTACTTGATACATTGGAAAGAATTAACAAAAACACAGAGCAAACTAGAATGCTATTTGGCCCTACACAGAGAGTACACAGCGGCAGAATACCTGACCACTGTGACTGACCCAAACTTAAGGAGAGCTTTGACTATGTACAGACTCAGCGAGCATAGCCTTGCTATTGAGAAAGGCCGCCGTAGGCAGACATGGCTCTCAAGAGAAGACAGGCTATGTGCTCACTGCCCACAAAATGAGGTGGAAACTGAGCTGCACTTCCTAACCTCCTGCCCAATGTATGACCATATTAGAGAGACATATTTCCCTCAGATTACACAGACCCACAAAATAATTTGAAAACAAACCCAATTTCGATAAACTCCCATATCAACTGGGTGGAATTCCACAGTGTGCATCACAGCAGCAAGATTTGTGACCTGTTGCCACGAGAAAAGGGCAACCAGTGAAGAACACACACCATTGTAAATACAACCCATATTTATGCTTATTTTTTGTACTTTAACTATTTGCACATCGTTAAAACACTATATAGACATAATATGACATAAGAAATGTCTATCCTTTTGGAATTTCTGTGAGTGAATATTATATATATATATATATATATATATATATATATATATATATATATATATATATATATATAATATGATATTTGTAATGTCTTTATTGTTCTGTATGTGTAATGTTTACTGTTACATTTTATTGTTTATTTCACTTCTATTCATTATCCATTTGATTTGCTTTGACAAATTAAATTAAATTCATGTTAACATGTGTTTCCCATGCCAATAAAGCCCTTAAATTGAGAGCGAGGGTAGACACAGGAAAACCTGGCTCCCTGTAGAGGAAAGGCTGTGTAACCACTGCACCACAGCAGAACCTGGCTCCCTGTAGAGGAAAGGCTGTGTAACCACTGCACCACAGCAGAACCTGTAGGAGTGGCTATAGAGTCAGTAGGAGAGGCTATAGAGTCAGTAGGAGAGGCTATAGAGTCAGTAGGAGAGGCTATAGAGTCAGTAGGAGTGGCTATAGAGTCAGTAGGAGAGGCTGTAGAGTCAGTAGGAGTGGCTATAGAGTCAGTAGGAGTGGCTATAGAGTCAGTAGGAGTGGCTATAGAGTCAGTAGGAGTGGCTATAGAGTCAGTAGGAGTGGCTATAGAGTCAGTAGGAGTGGCTATAGAGTCAGTAGGAGTGGCTATAGAGTCAGTAGGAGTGGCTATAGAGTCAGTAGGAGAGGCTATAGAGTCAGTAGGAGAGGCTATAGAGTCAGTAGGAGAGGCTATAGAGTCAGTAGGAGTGGCTATAGAGTCAGTAGGAGTGGCTATAGAGTCAGTAGGAGTGGCTATAGAGTCAGTAGGAGTGGCTATAGAGTCAGTAGGAGTGGCTATAGAGCCAGTAGGAGTGTGTCAAAACCTTGACAAAGTACAGGCTCAGTGAGCACAGCCTTGCCATTGAGAAGGGTAGACACAGGAAAACCTGGCTCCCTAAAGAGGAGAGGCTGTACAACCACTGCACCACAGCAGAACCTGGCTCCCTGTAGAGGAAAGGCTGTGCAACCACTGCACCACAGCAGAACCTGTCTCCCTGTAGAGGAAAGGCTGTGCAACCACTGCACCACAGCAGAACCTGGCTCCCTGTAGAGGAAAGGCTGTACAACCACTGCACCACAGCAGAACCTGGCTCCCTGTAGAGGAAAGGCTGTGTAACCACTGCACCACTACACCACAGAGGAACCTGGCTCCCTGTAGAGGAAAGGCTGTACAACCACTGTACAACAGCAGAACCTGGCTCCCTGTAGAGGAAAGGCTGTACAACCACTGCACCACAGCAGAACCTGGCTCCCTGTAGAGGAGAGGCTGTGCAACCACTGCACCACAGCAGAACCTGGCTCCCTGTAGAGGAAAGGCTGTACAACCACTGCACCACAGCAGAACCTGGCTCCCTGTAGAGGAAAGGCTGTGTAACCACTGCACCACAGCAGAACCTGGCTCCCTGTAGAGGAAAGGCTGTGTAACCACTGCACCACAGCAGAACCTGTCTCCCTGTAGAGGAGAGGCTGTGCAACCACTGCACCACAGCAGAACCTGTCTCCCTGTAGAGGAAAGGCTGTGTAACCACTGCACCACAGAGGAACCTGGCTCCCTGTAGAGGAAAGGCTGTACAACCACTGCACCACAGCAGAACCTGGCTCCCTGTAGAGGAAAGGCTGTGTAACCACTGCACCACAGCAGAACCTGGCTCCCTGTAGAGGAAAGGCTGTGTAACCACTGCACCACAGCAGAACCTGTCTCCCTGTAGAGGAGAGGCTGTGCAACCACTGCACCACAGCAGAACCTGTCTCCCTGTAGAGGAAAGGCTGTGTAACCACTGCACCACAGAGGAACCTGGCTCCCTGTAGAGGAAAGGCTGTGCAACCACTGCACCACAGCAGAACCTGGCTCCCTGTAGAGGAAAGGCTGTGCAACCACTGCACCACAGCAGAACCTGGCTCCCTGTAGAGGAAAGGCTGTGCAACCACTGCACCACAGCAGAACCTGTCTCCCTGTAGAGGAAAGGCTGTGCAACCACTGCACCACAGCAGAACCTGGCTCCCTGTAGAGGAAAGGCTGTGCAACCACTGCACCACAGCAGAACCTGGCTCCCTGTAGAGGACAGGCTGTGGAACCACTGCACCACAGCAGAACCTGGCTCCCTGTAGAGGAAAGGCTGTGCAACCACTGCACCACAGCAGAACCTGAGACGGAGCTGCATTTACTGACAAAATGTTTAAAAAAACAAAAAAACAATTAGAGTTGTAATTTCCCCAAATTTGAAACCCTTACTCAAGGTTAAACGCATTCGTAAAGTATTCAGACCCCTTGACTTTTCCTACTTTTTGTTACATTACACTCGAAAGAAAACACATGTCCCTCTTCAATCTACACACAATACCCCATAAGGACAAAGCAAAAACAGTTTTTACATGTTTATTTAATACAAATAAAAACCGGTAACATCATATTTACTTAAGTATTCAGACCCTTTACTCAGTACTTTGTTGAAGCACCTTTGGCAGCGATTACAGCCTTCAGTCTTGGGTATGACACGACAAGCTTGGTACACCTGTATTTGGGGAGTTTCTCCCATTCTTCTCTGCAGATCCTCTCAAGCTCTGTCAGGTTGGATGGGGAGTGTTACTGCACAACGATTTTCAGGTCTCTCCAGAGATGTTCAATCGGGTTCAAGTCCGGGCTCTGGCTGGGCCACTCAAGGACATTCAGAGATTTTTCCCAAAGCCACTCCTGCGTTGTCTTGGTTGTGTGCTTAGTCGTTGTCCTGTTGGAAGGTGAACCTTCACCCCAGTCTGAGGTCCTGAGCGCTCTGGAACAGGTTTTCATCAAGGATCTCTCTGTACTTGGCTCCGTTCATCTTTCCCTTGATCCTGACTAGTCACCCAGTCCCTGCCGCTGAAAAACATCCCCACAGCCTGATGCTGCCACCACCATGCTTCATCGTAGGGATGGTGCCAGGTTTCCTCCAGACACTTGGAATTTAGGCCAAAGAAATCAATCTTGGTTTCATCAGACCAGAGAATCCTGTTTTTCATGGTCAGAGTCTTCGGTGCTTTTTTGGCAAACTCCAAGCGGTCTGTCATGTGCCTTTTGAATTAAGAATGATGGAGGCCACGGTGTTACTGGGGACCTTCAATGCTGTTGAATTGTTTTGGTTCCTTTCCCCAGATCTGTGACTCGACACAATCCTGTCTCGGAGCTCTACGGACAATTCCTTCGACCTCACGGACTGTTTTTTTTTCTTTTGACAAACTACACAACTACACACATTTGCAAAAATGCCTTGTCATTATGGTGTGTCGACTGATGGAAAACAAAAAAAGTAATCTAATCCATGTTAGATTAAGACTGTAAAGTAACAAAATGTGGAATAGGGGAAGGGGTTTCAATACTCTCTGAATGCACTGTATGCTTGAAAATATGGAGAGTGGTACTCAATTGTATTGGATTTGCCCCAAACATAACATTTTGTATGGTTAGGCTCTAATTTTGAGTAAATAACTCACGGACGCTAGTGAACGTTGACCAAGTTGAATTGCTCCCACAGGGCCGATACGGCTGTAACTCAGACACTGACATGGCGTCCCCCTAGGTGGTATTCAGACCCACAGGGCCGATACAGCTGTAACTCAGACACTGACATGGCGTCCCCCGAGGTGGTATTCAGACCCACAGGGCCGATACAGCTGTAACTCAGACACTGACATGGCGTCCCCCGAGGTGGTATTCAGACCCACAGGGCCGATACAGCTGTAACTAAGACACTGACATGGCGTCCCCCTAGGTGGTATTCAGACCCACAGGGCCGATACAGCTGTAACTCAGACACTGACATGGCGTCCCCGAGGTGGTATTCGTACCCACAGGGCCGATACAGCTGTAACTCAGACACTGACATGGCGTCCCCGAGGTGGTATTCAGACCCACAGGGCCGATACAGCTGTAACTCAGACACTGACATGGCGTCCCCCTAGGTGGTATTCAGACCCACAGGGCCGATACAGCTGTAACTCAGACACTGACATGGCGTCCCCCGAGGTGGTATTCAGACCCACAGGGCCGATACAGCTGTAACTCAGACACTGACATGGCGTCCCCGAGGTGGTATTCAGACCCACAGGGCCGATACAGCTGTAACTCAGACACTGACATGGCGTCCCCGAGGTGGTATTCAGACCCACAGGGCCGATACAGCTGTAACTCAGACACTGACATGGCGTCCCCCGAGGTGGTATTCGTACCCACAGGGCCGATACAGCTGTAACTCAGACATGGCGTCCCCCGAGGTGGTATTCAGACCCACAGGGCCGATACGGCTGTAACTAAGACACTGACATGGCGTCCCCCTAGGTGGTATTCAGACCCACAGGGCCGATACAGCTGTAACTAAGACACTGACATGGCGTCCCCCTAGGTGGTATTCAGACCCACAGGGCCGATACAGCTGTAACTCAGACACTGACATGGCGTCCCCCTAGGTGGTATTCAGACCCACAGGGCCGATACAGCTGTAACTCAGACACTGACATGGCGTCCCCCTAGGTGGTATTCAGACCCACAGGGCCGATACAGCTGTAACTCAGACACTGACATGGCGTCCCCCGAGGTGGTATTCAGACCCACAGGGCCGATACAGCTGTAACTCAGACATGGCGTCCCCCGAGGTGGTATTCAGACCCACAGGGCCGATACAGCTGTAACTCAGACATGGCGTCCCCCGAGGTGGTATTCGTACCCCACTGTGGGTGGGTCTCCTCCGTCGCTCTAAACATGGTATCATTCTTGGGATCAAGCTTTCCCCTCATCAGTACTGTCATGTGTTTTCTTTGCACTCAGCCCTTCCCAAGCTTCATTATGTCTCTTTTTGTAACTAAAGTGTCTACACTTCTGAGTATAACAATGTTCCAAGTTTAACCTCCAATCCAACAGCATTCTGGGCAACATGTTAACTGGTTTCTCCAATCCAACAGCATTCTGGGCAACATGTTAACTGGTTTCTCCAATCCAACAGCATTCTGGGCAACATGTTAACTGGTTTCTCCAATCCAACAGCATTCAAGGCAACATGTTAACTGGTTTCTCCAATCCAACAGCATTCAGGGCAACATGTTAACTGGTTTCTCCAATCCAACAGCATTCAGGGCAACATGTTAACTGGTTTCTCCAATCCAACAGCATTCAAGGCAACATGTTAACTGGTTTCTCCAATCCAACAGCATTCAAGGCAACATGTTAACTGGTTTCTCTAATCCAACAGCATTCAGGGCAACATGTTAACTGGTTTCTCCAATCCAACAGCATTCTGGGCAACATGTTAACTGGTTTCTCCAATCCAACAGCATTCTGGGCAACATGTTAACTGGTTTCTCCAATCCAACAGCATTCTGGGCAACATGTTAACTGGTTTCTCCAATCCAACAGCATTCAAGGCAACATGTTAACTGGTTTCTCCAATCCAACAGCATTCAAGGCAACATGTTAACTGGTTTCTCCAATCCAACAGCATTCAAGGCAACATGTTAACTGGTTTCTCCAATCCAACAGCATTCAAGGCAACATGTTAACTGGTTTCTCCAATCCAACAGCATTCAGGGCAACATGTTAACTGGTTTCTCCAATCCAACAGCATTCTGGGCAACATGTTAACTGGTTTCTCCAATCCAACAGCATTCAAGGCAACATGTTAACTGGTTTCTCCAATCCAACAGCATTCAGGGCAACATGTTAACTGGTTTCTCCAATCCAACAGCATTCAAGGCAACATGTTAACTGGTTTCTCCAATCCAACAGCATTCAAGGCAACATGTTAACTGGTTTCTCCAATCCAACAGCATTCAGGGCAACATGTTAACTGGTTTCTCTAATCCAACAGCATTCAGGGCAACATGTTAACTGGTTTCTCCAATCCAACAGCATTCTGGGCAAAAGGTTAACTGGTTTCTCCAATCCAACAGCATTCAGGGCAAAAGGTTAACTGGTTTCTCCATTTTTTTGCAATATTACTTTAGTGCCTTGTTGCTAACAGATGAGATGTCAGATTTTAATGTTTTAATTCAAAAAATTAAACTAAAAATAAAAACATATTTCTACATTGACATTATGGGGTATTGTGTGTAGGCCAGCTACAAAAAAAAAATATCTAAATTTGATCCATTTTCAATTCAGGTTGCAACAATAAAATGTTGGATAAAGTCAAGGTGTGAACACTTTCTGAAGGCCCTGTATATGAGACTGTTATGGCCCAGAACGGCCACTAGGTGGTGACCTCGTACCTGTGCGGAGAGTGGAGAAGAACAGGAGCCAGAAGAGACAGAGGATAGGTGCTGCCACCACCTGGTTGACGGCCCCAGAGTGGATCTTCTTGTCCAGCTTGGAGGGAAGGTAGGCATAGTACATGTTGTAGCGATCTGCCAGGTGTTTCAACAGCATGTACATCAGACCTGGAGAGAGAGAGGGAGGGGGGAGCGGAGAGAGAGAGGGAGGGGGGACAGTCAGTGGGCCTAAAAACTAGCTTGTCCCTAAACCCCACTACAGGGGTCACTTCCCCTCTTCATTTTAGAAATGAAACGTGTCCCGGGAATATTGACTGTCAAACATTGACTTATCATTGTTACTTTCTCATAGTTATTCTGTTATGTGATAAATAACCTGCTAGTCAGGTGATAAATAACCTACTAGTCAGGTGATAAATAACCTACTAGTCAGGTGATAAATAACCTACTAGTCAGGTGATAAATAACCTACTAGTCAGGTGATAAATAACCTGCTCCAGTCAGGTGATAAATAACCTGCTAGTCAGGTGATAAATAACCTGCTAGTCAGGTGATAAATAACCTACTAGTCAGGTGATAAATAACCTACTAGTCAGGTGATAAATAACCTACTAGTCAGGTGATAAATAACCTACTAGTCAGGTGATAAATAACCTACTAGTCAGGTGATAAATAACCTACTAGTCAGGTGATAAATAACCTGCTAGTCAGGTGATAAATAACCTACTAGTCAGGTGATAAATAACCTACTAGTCAGGTGATAAATAACCTACCACAGCCAGGTGATAAATAACCTACTAGTCAGGTGATAAATAACCTACTAGTCAGGTGATAAATAACCTACTCCAGTCAGGTGATAAATAACCTGCTAGTCAGGTGATAAATAACCTACTAGTCAGGTGATAAATAACCTGCTAGTCAGGTGATAAATAACCTACTAGTCAGGTGATAAATAACCTACTAGTCAGGTGATAAATAACCTACTAGTCAGGTGATAAATAACCTGCTCCAGTCAGGTGATAAATAACCTACCAGTCAGGTGATAAATAACCTACTAGTCAGGTGATAAATAACCTGCTCCAGTCAGGTGATAAATAACCTGCTCCAGTCAGGTGATAAATAACCTACTAGTCAGGTGATAAATAACCTGCTCCAGTCAGGTGATAAATAACCTACCAGTCAGGTGATAAATAACCTACTAGTCAGGTGATAAATAACCTGCTCCAGTCAGGTGATAAATAACCTACTAGTCAGGTGATAAATAACCTGCTCCAGTCAGGTGATAAATAACCTGCTCCAGTCAGGTGATAAATAACCTACTAGTCAGGTGATAAATAACCTACTAGTCAGGTGATAAATAACCTGCTCCAGTCAGGTGATAAATAACCTACTAGTCAGGTGATAAATAACCTACTAGTCAGGTGATAAATAACCTACTAGTCAGGTGATAAATAACCTGCTAGTCAGGTGATAAATAACCTACTAGTCAGGTGATAAATAACCTACTAGTCAGGTGATAAATAACCTGCTCCAGTCAGGTGATAAATAACCTACTAGTCAGGTGATAAATAACCTACTAGTCAGGTGATAAATAACCTACTAGTCAGGTGATAAATAACCTGCTCCAGTCAGGTGATAAATAACCTACTAGTCAGGTGATAAATAACCTGCTCCAGTCAGGTGATAAATAACCTACTAGTCAGGTGATAAATAACCTACTAGTCAGGTGATAAATAACCTACTAGTCAGGTGATAAATAACCTGCTAGTCAGGTGATAAATAACCTACTAGTCAGGTGATAAATAACCTACTAGTCAGGTGATAAATAACCTACTAGTCAGGTGATAAATAACCTGCTCCAGTCAGGTGATAAATAACCTACTAGTCAGGTGATAAATAACCTACTAGTCAGGTGATAAATAACCTACCAGTCAGGTGATAAATAACCTGCTCCAGTCAGGTGATAAATAACCTGCTCCAGTCAGGTGATAAATAACCTACTAGTCAGGTGATAAATAACCTACTAGTCAGGTGATAAATAACCTGCTAGTCAGGTGATAAATAACCTACTAGTCAGGTGATAAATAACCTACTAGTCAGGTGATAAATAACCTGCTAGTCAGGTGATAAATAACCTACTAGTCAGGTGATAAATAACCTACTAGTCAGGTGATAAATAACCTACCAGTCAGGTGATAAATAACCTGCTCCAGTCAGGTGATAAATAACCTACTAGTCAGGTGATAAATAACCTACTAGTCAGGTGATAAATAACCTGCTAGTCAGGTGATAAATAACCTGCTCCAGTCAGGTGATAAATAACCTACTAGTCAGGTGATAAATAACCTACTAGTCAGGTGATAAATAACCTGCTCCAGTCAGGTGATAAATAACCTGCTCCAGTCAGGTGATAAATAACCTACTAGTCAGGTGATAAATAACCTACTAGTCAGGTGATAAATAACCTACCACAGCCAGGTGATAAATAACCTGCTCCAGTCAGGTGATAAATAACCTACTAGTCAGGTGATAAATAACCTACTCGTCAGGTGATAAATAACCTACTAGTCAGGTGATAAATAACCTGCTCCAGTCAGGTGATAAATAACCTACTAGTCAGGTGATAAATAACCTACCAGTCAGGTGATAAATAACCTACTAGTCAGGTGATAAATAACCTACCAGTCAGGTGATAAATAACCTGCTCCAGTCAGGTGATAAATAACCTACTAGTCAGGTGATAAATAACATACTAGTCAGGTGATAAATAACCTACTAGTCAGGTGATAAATAACCTACTAGTCAGGTGATAAATAACCTACTAGTCAGGTGATAAATAACCTACTAGTCAGGTGATAAATAACCTACTAGCCAGGTGATAAATAACCTGCTAGTCAGGTGATAAATAACCTACTAGCCAGGTGATAAATAACCTACTAGTTAGGTGATAAATAACCTACTAGTCAGGTGATAAATAACCTACCACAGCCAGGTGATAAATAACCTACTAGTCAGGTGATAAATAACCTACTAGTCAGGTGATAAATAACCTACTAGTTAGGTGATAAATAACCTACTAGTCAGGTGATAAATAACCTACCACAGCCAGGTGATAAATAACCTACTAGTTAGGTGATAAATAACCTACTAGTCAGGTGATAAATAACCTACTAGTCAGGTGATAAATAACCTACTAGCCAGGTGATAAATAACCTGCTAGTCAGGTGATAAATAACCTGCTAGTCAGGTGATAAATAACCTACTAGTCAGGTGATAAATAACCTACTAGCCAGGTGATAAATAACCTGCTAGTCAGGTGATAAATAACCTACTAGTCAGGTGATAAATAACCTACTAGCCAGGTGATAAATAACCTGCTAGTCAGGTGATAAATAACCTACTAGCCAGGTGATAAATAACCTACTAGTTAGGTGATAAATAACCTACTAGTCAGGTGATAAATAACCTACCACAGCCAGGTGATAAATAACCTACTAGTCAGGTGATAAATAACCTACCAGTCAGGTGATAAATAACCTGCTCCAGTCAGGTGATAAATAACCTACTAGCCAGGTGATAAATAACCTACTAGTTAGGTGATAAATAACCTACTAGTCAGGTGATAAATAACCTACCACAGCCAGGTGATAAATAACCTACTAGTCAGGTGATAAATAACCTACTAGTCAGGTGATAAATAACCTACTAGTTAGGTGATAAATAACCTACTAGTCAGGTGATAAATAACCTACCACAGCCAGGTGATAAATAACCTACTAGTCAGGTGATAAATAACCTACCAGTCAGGTGATAAATAACCTACTAGTCAGGTGATAAATAACCTACTAGTCAGGTGATAAATAACCTACCACAGCCAGGTGATAAATAACCTACTAGTCAGGTGATAAATAACCTGCTCCAGTCAGGTGATAAATAACCTACTAGTCAGGTGATAAATAACCTACTAGCCAGGTGATAAATAACCTACCAGCCAGGTGATAAATAACCTGCTCCAGTCAGGTGATAAATAACCTACTAGTCAGGTGATAAATAACCTACTAGCCAGGTGATAAATAACCTGCTAGTCAGGTGATAAATAACCTGCTAGTCAGGTGATAAATAACCTACTAGTCAGGTGATAAATAACCTACTAGCCAGGTGATAAATAACCTGCTAGTCAGGTGATAAATAACCTACTAGTCAGGTGATAAATAACCTACTAGCCAGGTGATAAATAACCTGCTAGTCAGGTGATAAATAACCTACTAGCCAGGTGATAAATAACCTACTAGTTAGGTGATAAATAACCTACTAGTCAGGTGATAAATAACCTACCACAGCCAGGTCATAAATAACCTACTAGTCAGGTGATAAATAACCTACCAGTCAGGTGATAAATAACCTGCTCCAGTCAGGTGATAAATAACCTACTAGCCAGGTGATAAATAACCTACTAGTCAGGTGATAAATAACCTACTAGCCAGGTGATAAATAACCTGCTAGTCAGGTGATAAATAACCTACTAGCCAGGTGATAAATAACCTACTAGTTAGGTGATAAATAACCTACTAGTCAGGTGATAAATAACCTACCACAGCCAGGTGATAAATAACCTACTAGTCAGGTGATAAATAACCTACCACAGCCAGGTGATGGCAAGAAATATTCCCGGGACACACACATATTTTAGCTCCCAAAGCTTTGGGAAAGCCAGCCCAATGCATAAAGCCACCCAGTGGGCACACTATGTCATTTCAATGTGGATAATTGGGTTTTATTTGGTTGATACATTGATGAATGAGATTACAACCTATTATCAAACATTCAAAAAGACAGCCAAAGGTTGGTAGATATCCCAATGTGTTACCACTATGTTTACTATGTATTCCAAGGGGAAAACAATGTCTGATTTGTGGTTTAGTTTTCACCTAAATATGTTATCACTGTGCTTTGAACCGTTTAAAACGGGCATAACCAAGATCAAATGGGATTGTCAGATATTTATACAACGAAATGTAATGTGTTATCACTGTGCTTCCTCTCATAGCACAACCCAATGACCTGGATTGCAACTGAGATTTAATTAAAGCGCAAGTGAAGATCAAGATTCTGCACAGATTATTAAATCAATGGAGAAGATCCCCACAGACAAGAGACCTTTGAACACGTACGCTCTCTATGATGTCATAAGAGAACATGTATCGTTATTGTCACCTCAACATTCTAAGGTTGAATGTTACATTAGTTTGTAAGAGAGCCTTAACGTTTAGGCTCTCTGCTGTGTTACAAAAGTTATATTGAATAGTGTTTGATTGACAACGCAACCAAACATCAACATTTAAAGGAGATCCCATCTACTGATTGGCTAGTTCGATCTGTGCCACTGAGTCTGGCTTGAATTCACGTCTGTCTACAAATTAATAATTGATATGTTGGATCCACTTCGCCATTTCAAATTAAAGAATAGGACTCAATTCAATCAAACTTTAAATCCAGTTTGAATCCATTTTGATTTGATTGAGTCATATTCTTTATGTATGGTGTATTTCAGATCAGTCCTGGGTCCAATTTTAACAACAGCTGTTTATGACTCCCAAAATGCATACATAGGCCTAATTAGCATTATTGATGATATAATTGATAAAGTATGGGTATATTTAATGTGCTCTGTTGAACCTACCCTTAGGAATAACTTTGATAGCAACAGTGAATATGTTAAGTGGAGATTCCTCAACAATTATTCTCAACATAGCACATTGGTAACAACCAAGAGTTTTGTTCTTCTTATAGTGGATATTACGGTGAAGATCTGATATTGTTTCAAAGGTACAAAGGTTTGTCTATGTTGAAAATGGATGAACATGATGACTTAACCCCGTGGTTGAAATTTCATCTTCAAAACAATAGTTGATGACTTTGTGCAAAGTCGGGGCGGCAGCGTAGCCTAGTGGTTAGAGCGTTGGACTAGTAACCAGCAGGTAACCTAGTGGTTAGAGCGTTGGACTAGTAACCAGCAGGTAGCCTAGTGGTTAGAGCGTTGGACTAGTAACCAGCAGGTAGCCTAGTGGTTAGAGCGTTGGACTAGTAACCAGCAGGTAACCTAGTGGTTAGAGCGTTGGACTAGTAACCAGCAGGTAGCCTAGTGGTTAGAGCGTTGGACTAGTAACCAGCAGGTAGCCTAGTGGTTAGAGCGTTGGACTAGTAACCAGCAGGTAGCCTAGTGGTTAGAGCGTTGGACTAGTAACCAGCAGGTAGTCTAGTGGTTAGAGCGTTGGACTAGTAACCAGCAGGTAGTCTAGTGTTTAGAGCGTTGGACTAGTAACCAGCAGGTAGCCTAGTGGTTAGAGCGTTGGACTAGTAACCAGCAGGTAGCCTAGTGTTTAGAGCGTTGGACTAGTAACCAGCAGGTAGCCTAGTGGTTAGAGCGTTGGACTAGTAACCAGCAGGTAGCCTAGTGGTTAGAGCGTTGGACTAGTAACCAGCAGGTAGCCTAGTGGTTAGAGCGTTGGACTAGTAACCAGCAGGTAACCTAGTGGTTAGAGCGTTGTACTAGTAACCAGCAGGTAGCCTAGTGGTTAGAGCGTTGGACTAGTAACCAGCAGGTAGCCTAGTGGTTAGAGCGTTGGACTAGTAACCAGCAGGTAGCCTAGTGGTTAGAGCGTTGGACTAGTAACCAGCAGGTAGCCTAGTGGTTAGAGCGTTGGACTAGTAACCAGCAGGTAGCCTAGTGGTTAGAGCGTTGGACTAGTAACCAGCAGGTAGCCTAGTGGTTAGAGCGTTGGACTAGTAACCAGCAGGTAGCCTAGTGGTTAGAGCGTTGGACTAGTAACCAGCAGGTAGCCTAGTGGTTAGGGTGTTGGACTAGTAACCAGCAGGTAGCCTAGTGGTTAGAGCGTTGGACTAGTAACCAAAAGGTTGCAAGTTCAAACCCCCAAGCAGACAAGGTACAAATCTGTCGTTCTGCCCCTGAACAGGCAGTTAACCCACTGTTCCTAGGCCGTCATTGAAAATAAGAATTTGTTCTTAACTGACTTGCATGGTTAAATAAAGGTAAAAAATAAAAATCCATGATATTTTCTTCCCGGTTGATTTAAACCCTCTGTGCCCAGTGTGCAGTTAGTAACCGTGGATCTCAGCTCACCGAAGGGGACGATGATTGGACAGGTGATGCTGTATGTCATGACCACAGTGAAGACACACATCATCCAGGCATAGGCCGCCCCGAACTGGAACTCATACGCCTGGTGCTGCAGGGCATAGAAATAGAGTTATAGAACTGGAACTCATACGCCTGGTGCTGCAGAACATAGAAATAGAGTTATAGACCTGGAACTCATACGCCTGGTGCTGCAGAGCATAGAAATAGAGTTATAGACCTGGAACTCATACGCCTGGTGCTGCAGGGCATAGAAATAGAGTTATAGAACTGGAACTCATACGCCTGGTGCTGCAGAGCATAGAAATAGAGTTATAGAACTGGAACTCATACGCCTAGTGCTGCAGAGCATAGAAATATAGTTATAGACCTGGAACTCATACGCCTGGTGCTGCAGAGCATAGAAATAGAGTTATAGAACTGGAACTCATACGCCTAGTGCTGCAGAGCATAGAAATATAGTTATAGACCTGGAACTCATACGCCTGGTGCTGCAGAGCATAGAAATAGAGTTATAGACCTGGAACTCATACGCCTGGTGCTGCAGGGCATAGAAATAGAGTTATAGAACTGGAACTCATACGCCTGGTGCTGCAGAGCATAGAAATAGAGTTATAGACCTGGAACTCATACGCCTGGTGCTGCAGAACATAGAAATAGAGTTATAGACCTGGAACTCATACGCCTGGTGCTGCAGAACATAGAAATAGAGTTATAGAACTGGAACTCATACGCCTGGTGCTGCAGAGCATAGAAATAGAGTTATAGAACTGGAACTCATACGCCTGGTGCTGCAGAGCATAGAAATAGAGTTATAGAACTGGAACTCATACGCCTGGTGCTGCAGAGCATAGAAATAGAGTTATAGAACTGGAACTCATACGCCTGGTGCTGCAGAGCATAGAAATAGAGTTATAGACCTGGAACTCATACGCCTGGTGCTGCAGAACATAGAAATAGAGTTATAGAACTGGAACTCATACGCCTGGTGCTGCAGAGCATAGAAATAGAGTTATAGAACTGGAACTCATACGCCTGGTGCTGCAGAGCATAGAAATAGAGTTATAGAACTGGAACTCATAATACACCTAGTGCTGCAGAGCATAGAAATAGAGTTATAGACCTGGAACTGATACGCCTGGTGCTGCAGAGCATAGAAATAGAGTTATAGACCTGGAACTCATACGCCTGGTGCTGCAGAGCATAGAAATAGAGTTATAGAACTGGAACTCATACGCCTGGTGCTGCAGAGCATAGAAATAGAGTTATAGAACTGGAACTCATACGCCTGGTGCTGCAGAGCATAGAAATAGAGTTATAGAACTGGAACTCATACGCCTGGTGCTGCAGAGCATAGAAATAGAGTTATAGAACTGGAACTCATACGCCTGGTGCTGCAGAGCATAGAAATAGAGTTATAGAACTGGAACTCATACGCCTGGTGCTGCAGAGCATAGAAATAGAGTTATAGAACTGGAACTCATACGCCTGGTGCTGCAGAGCATAGAAATAGAGTTATAGACCTGGAACTCATACGCCTGGTGCTGCAGAGCATAGAAATAGAGTTATAGACCTGGAACTCATACGCCTGGTGCTGCAGAACATAGAAATAGAGTTATAGACCTGGAACTCATACGCCTGGTGCTGCAGAACATAGAAATAGAGTTATAGAACTGGAACTCATACGCCTGGTGCTGCAGAGCATAGAAATAGAGTTATAGACCTGGAACTCATACGCCTGGTGCTGCAGAACATAGAAATAGAGTTATAGAACTGGAACTCACATTAACAGGAGGATATTATTATATGTCCTTAGGGAAGCTTAAGTTCAACAAAAGCATAGCTTGTCTGGGCTGGGGTTCATTCCATTTCAACACAGTCAATTCAGGAAGTAAATTGAAATGGAAATTTCCTCATTGAAATTTCCGTTTTCTTCCTGAATTGACTGGTTTTAAATGTATTCGACCCTGACCCAGTAGCACAGTGGTTCCCAACCCTGGTTCTCCAGGAGACCCAACAGTACAACCCAGAGGACCAGGGTTGGGGAACACTGCAGTAATATATAACCAGAGAGGAAGAGGCGAAGTGAGAGAATTGACTCCGCCCCAAAATCTGTCCACATGAAAATACAGCGTTAAACAGTGGAAGTGGGGATTTTATGTATGGAGTGTCGTATTTGGTCAACATAAAATGCAATTGCTAATTTGCAACATGAGGCTAATTTGATCGAATAGAAGTTGTGTGATGTTTAGGTTGTTACGAATGTACTGATTTAAGTGGACGAATGTGGCATTCTGGCAACTTTGACCAAAAGTATTTTGTGTTTTAATGCCGGACATTTATTCCCAATATTAGAGCGGTCAGTCGACTATCTTGTCAGTCCATAGATAATCTTTGATATAACTATTTTCATCCAACAAGTGATGTAGTTTATGAGATGGAATAACTGAGGTCTTCCTCACCACCAGGTGGCGCTCCTCTACTCACCCTCTTGACGTTGCGTCTCTCGGCAGCAGAGCGAGCCAGACACAGCCGGGTCATATACATGAGCAGACCAGGGATCCTCAGCAGATCCATGGCGTTACCGATGAACGCCGACGCGATGACATAGTTCACAAAGAACGCCCCGTTGTCAGGCAGGAACACACACCTGGGGGGGGCAGGAAATGACATCGCAACAATAACATACCTTTTCCACACTACGCTGGATTTGTTCTGTTCTCATTGCAGCGTGGTTTCGGAAGCGACGTGGGACACGTAACCAGGCCTGGCCCGGTACAGGTAGGGATAACAGTGTGAAACGGGGATATGACAGACTTACTCCATCCTAAATGACTATCCTAACTCCAAATCAAACAGCCAGTTCCATAAGGACACAATATGATGAGAGAACATGGAAGCTGTTCTGATTGGTCCAGAGGAGATCATTGTTACCTGACAAGGTAGGACTAAGAACAGATTAAAATACCCCTGGCTAGGCTGCTAGGGGGTCAGCCCTTCCTAAAGACGACACTAAACAGATTAAAATACCCCTGGCTAGGCTGCTAGGGGGTCAGCCCTTCCTAAAGACGACACTAAACTAACAGATTAACATACCCCTGGCTAGGCTGCTAGAGGGTCAGCCCTTCCTAAAGACGACACTAAACTAACAGATTAAAATACCCCTGGCTAGGCTGCTAGGGGGTCAGCCCTTCCTAAAAGACGACACTAAACAGATTAAAATACCCCTGGCTAGGCTGCTGGGGGTCAGCCCTTCCTAAAGACGACACTAAACTAACAGATTAACATACCCCTGGCTAGGCTGCTAGGGGGTCAGCCCTTCCTAAAGACGACACTAAACTAACAGATTAAAATACCCCTGGCTAGGCTGCTTGGGGGTCAGCCCTTCCTAAAGACGACACTAAACTAACAGATTAAAATACCCCTGGCTAGGCTGCTAGGGGTCAGCCCTTCCTAAAGACGACACTAAACAGATTAAAATACCCCTGGCTAGGCTGCTAGGGGGTCAGCCCTTCCTAAAGACGACACTAAACAGATTAACATACCCCTGGCTAGGCTGCTAGGGGGTCAGCCCTTCCTAAAGACGACACTAAACAGATTAAAATACCCCTGGCTAGGCTGCTAGGGGGTCAGCCCTTCCTAAAGACGACACTAAACTAACAGATTAACATACCCCTGGCTAGGCTGCTAGGGGGTTAGCCCTTCTAAAGACGACACTAAACTAACAGATTAAAATACCCCTGGCTAGGCTGCTAGGGGGTCAGCCCTTCCTAAAGACGACACTAAACTAACAGATTAACATACCCCTGGCTAGGCTGCTAGGGGGTTAGCCCTTCCTAAAGACGACACTAAACTAACAGATTAAAATACCCCTGGCTAGCCTGCTAGGGGGTCAGCCCTTCCTAAAGACGACACTAAACTAACAGATTAAAATACCCCTGGCTAGGCTGCTAGGGGGTCAGCCCTTCCTAAAGACGACACTAAACAGATTAAAATACCCCTGGCTAGGCTGCTAGGGGTCAGCCCTTCCTAAAGACGACACTAAACAGATTAAAATACCCCTGGCTAGGCTGCTAGGGGGTCAGCCCTTCCTAAAGACGACACTAAACTAACAGATTAACATACCCCTGGCTAGGCTGCTAGAGGGTCAGCCCTTCCTAAAGACGACACTAAACTAACAGATTAAAATACCCCTGGCTAGGCTGCTAGGGGGTCAGCCCTTCCTAAAAGATGACACTAAACAGATTAAAATACCCCTGGCTAGGCTGCTAGGGGGTCAGCCCTTCCTAAAGACGACACTAAACTAACAGATTAACATACCCCTGGCTAGGCTGCTAGGGGGTCAGCCCTTCCTAAAGACGACACTAAACTAACAGATTAACATACCCCTGGCTAGGCTGCTAGGGGTTAGCCCTTCCTAAAGACGACACTAAACTAACAGATTAAAATACCCCTGGCTAGGCTGCTAGGGGTCAGCCCTTCCTAAAGACGACACTAAACTAACAGATTAACATACCCCTGGCTAGGCTGCTAGGGGGTTAGCCCTTCCTAAAGACGACACTAAACTAACAGATTAAAATACCCCTGGCTAGCCTGCTAGGGGGTCAGCCCTTCCTAAAGACGACACTAAACTAACAGATTAAAATACCCCTGGCTAGGCTGCTAGGGGGTCAGCCCTTCCTAAAGACGACACTAAACAGATTAAAATACCCCTGGCTAGGCTGCTAGGGGGTCAGCCCTTCCTAAAGACGACACTAAACTAACAGATTAACATACCCCTGGCTAGGCTGCTAGGGGGTCAGCCCTTCCTAAAGACGACACTAAACTAACAGATTAAAATACCCCTGGCTAGGCTGCTAGGGGGTCAGCCCTTCCTAAAGACGACACTAAACAGATTAAAATACCCCTGGCTAGGCTGCTAGGGGGTCAGCCCTTCCTAAAGACGACACTAAACAGATTAACATACCCCTGGCTAGGCTGCTAGGGGGTCAGCCCTTCCTAAAGACGACACTAAACAGATTAAAATACCCCTGGCTAGGCTGCTAGGGGGTCAGCCCTTCCTAAAGACGACACTAAACTAACAGATTAACATACCCCTGGCTAGCCTGCTAGGGGGTCAGCCCTTCCTAAAGACGACACTAAACTAACAGATTAAAATACCCCTGGCTAGGCTGCTAGGGGGTCAGCCCTTCCTAAAAGACGACACTAAACAGATTAAAATACCCCTGGCTAGGCTGCTGGGGGGTCAGCCCTTCCTAAAGACGACACTAAACTAACAGATTAACATACCCCTGGCTAGGCTGCTAGGGGGTCAGCCCTTCCTAAAGACGACACTAAACTAACAGATTAAAATACCCCTGGCTAGGCTGCTTGGGGGTCAGCCCTTCCTAAAGACGACACTAAACTAACAGATTAAAATACCCCTGGCTAGGCTGCTAGGGGGTCAGCCCTTCCTAAAGACGACACTAAACAGATTAAAATACCCCTGGCTAGGCTGCTAGGGGTCAGCCCTTCCTAAAGACGACACTAAACTAACAGATTAACATACCCCTGGCTAGGCTGCTAGGGGGTCAGCCCTTCCTAAAGACGACACTAAACTAACAGATTAAAATACCCCTGGCTAGGCTGCTTGGGGGTCAGCCCTTCCTAAAGACGACACTAAACTAACAGATTAAAATACCCCTGGCTAGGCTGCTAGGGGGTCAGCCCTTCCTAAAGACGACACTAAACAGATTAACATACCCCTGGCTAGGCTGCTAGGGGGTCAGCCCTTCCTAAAGACGACACTAAACAGATTAACATACCCCTGGCTAGGCTGCTAGGGGGTCAGCCCTTCCTAAAGACGACACTAAACTAACAGATTAACATACCCCTGGCTAGGCTGCTAGGGGGTCAGCCCTTCCTAAAGACGACACTAAACTAACAGATTAAAATACCCCTGGCTAGGCTGCTAGGGGTCAGCCCTTCCTAAAGACGACACTAAACAGATTAAAATACCCCTGGCTAGGCTGCTAGGGGGTCAGCCCTTCCTAAAGACGACACTAAACAGATTAACATACCCCTGGCTAGGCTGCTAGGGGGTCAGCCCTTCCTAAAGACGACACTAAACTAACAGATTAAAATACCCCTGGCTAGGCTGCTAGGGGGTCAGCCCTTCCTAAAGACGACACTAAACAGATTAACATACCCCTGGCTAGGCTGCTAGGGGGTCAGCCCTTCCTAAAGACGACACTAAACAGATTAAAATACCCCTGGCTAGGCTGCTAGGGGGTCAGCCCTTCCTAAAGACGACACTAAACTAACAGATTAAAATACCCCTGGCTAGGTTGCTAGGGGGTCAGCCCTTCCTAAAGACGACACTAAACAGATTAACATACCCCTGGCTAGGCTGCTAGGGGGTCAGCCCTTCCTAAAGACGACACTAAACTAACAGATTAAAATACCCCTGGCTAGGCTGCTAGGGGTCAGCCCTTCCTAAAGACGACACTAAACAGATTAAAATACCCCTGGCTAGGCTGCTGGGGGGTCAGCCCTTCCTAAAGACGACACTAAACAGATTAACATACCCCTGGCTAGGCTGCTAGGGGGTCAGCCCTTCCTAAAGACGACACTAAACTAACAGATTAAAATACCCCTGGCTAGACTGCTAGGGGGTCAGCCCTTCCTAAAGACGACACTAAACTAACAGATTAAAATACCCCTGGCTAGGCTGCTAGGGGGTCAGCCCTTCCTAAAGACGACACTAAACAGATTAAAATACCCCTGGCTAGGCTGCTAGGGGGTCAGCCCTTCCTAAAGACGACACTAAACAGATTAACATACCCCTGGCTAGGCTGCTAGGGGGTCAGCCCTTCCTAAAGACGACACTAAACAGATTAACATACCCCTGGCCAGGCTGCTAGGGGGTCAGCCCTTCCTAAAGACGACACTAAACTAACAGCTAGTTCCATAAGGGACACATCAGAGAATATGGAAGCTGTTCAGATTGTACGTAAATTGAAAGACAGATCATTGTTACAAAGCAGCACTAAGATATGACTGACAACTTTCACATCATGGGCCAGACACAAGGCCAGCAGAGACCACGGCGCACAAAGGAAAGGTTCTATGGTTGAGAGCAGACAACCAGACGTACCATAAAGAGTTACTGCTGCTGTTCAATTGTAATTGTAGTTCAACAACAATTACATCCGATTTTGAAAATGTCATTCTAATGCTGATAGGTAATTTCATCCAAAGTAATGTCTTGTGACTGACAGTGTGGTCAAATCCATCAACTGTATTTGTATTAAAGGTCCTTTTTTAAATATACATCAGACGATGTCACAATGGGCTTGTACAGACAGACAGCCTAAAACGCCAAACAGCAAACAATGCAGATGTAGAGGGTATGGTGGCTAGGTATAAAAAAAAAAAAACTCTCTACACGCCAGGAACCTAGGGAGAAATTTGGTGAGGAACTAGGAACTGCTACTTACTCAAACCTCACGGCAGCGTCAGCCAGGAAACGCTTGTCAAACAGCCATCGGAAGAAAACGTCCAGACTGGAAGGAAGGAGGAAACAGTTCTCAGAGTGATAGAAGAGGTGGTTGACGATTGGATTAGAGACTCCATGACTGAGAATGGGATCATAAAGGGACAGTTTCCTGCACCCAGATTAAGGCTAGTTAATTAATTGACCTTTATTTAACCAGGCAAGTCAGTTAAGAACAAATTCTTATTTTCAATGGCGGCCTAGGAACAGTGGGTTAACTGCCTGTTCAGGGGCAGAATGACAGATTTGTACCTTGTCGGCTCGGGGGTTTGAACTTGCAACCTTCCGGTTACTAGTCCAACGCTCTAACCACCCAGTGAACCCAGATTAAGGCTAGTGAACCCAGATTAAGGTGAGTGAACCCAGATTAAGGCGAGTGAACCCAGATTAAGGCGAGTGAACCCAGATTAAGGCGAGTGAACCCAGATTAAGGCGAGTGAACCCAGATTAAGGCGAGTGAACCCAGATTAAGGCTAGTGTACCCAGATTAAGGCTAGTGAACCCAGACTAAGGCTAGTGAACCCAGACTAAGGCTAGTGAACTCAGATTAAGGCTAGTGATGTGCTCCATTGAGAGTGTCTGCATTCAGTGGGGTGTCCGCCCTCAGAATGGAAGGTTGGGAGTTCGATCCCTGGCAGAGTCATACCAAAGACAATTTAAAAATATATGTATACAGTTGAAGTCAGATGTTTACATACACCTTAGCCAAATAAGTTTAAAAAATCCAGAAAATCACATTGTAGGATTTTTAATGAATTTATTTGCAAATTATGGTGGAAAATAAGTATTTGGTCACCTACAAACAAGCAAGATTTCTGGCTCTCACAGACCTGTAACTTCTTCTTTAAGAGGCTCCTCTGTCCTCCACTCGTTACCTGTATTAATGGCACCTGTTTGAACTTGTTATCAGTATAAAAGACACCTGCCCACAACCTCAAACATTCACACTCCAAACTCCACTATGGCCAAGACCAAATAGCTGTCAAAGGACACCAGAAACAAAATTGTAGACATGCACCAGGCTGGGAAGACTGAATCTGCAATAGGTAAGCAGCTTAGTTTGAAGAAATCAACTGTGGGAGCAATTATTTGGAAATGGAAGACATACAAGACCACTGATAATCTCCCTCGATCTGGGGCTCCACGCAAGATCTCACCCCATGGGGTCAAAATGATCACAAGAACGGTGAGCAAAAATCCCAGAACCACACTGGGGGACCTAGTGAATGACCTGCAGAGAGCTGGGACCAAAGTAACAAAAGCCTACCATCTGTAACACACTACGCCACCAGAGACTCAAATCCTGCAGTGCCAGACGTGTCCCCCTGCTTAAGCCAGTACATGTCCAGGCCCGTCTGAGGTTTGCTAGAGAGCATTTGGATGATCCAGAAGAAGATTGGGAGAATGCCATATGGTCAGATGAAACCAAAATAGAACAAAATAGAACTTTTTGGTAAAAACTCCAACTCGCCAAAGGACAAAGAATGCTGAGTTGCATCCAAAGAACACCATACTTACTGTGAAGCATGGGGGTGGAAACATCATGCTTTGGGGCTGTTTGTCTGCAAAGGGACCGTGTAAAGGAAAGAATGAATGGGGCCATGTATCGTGAGATTTTGAGTGAAAACCTTCCATCAGCAAGGGCATTGAAGATGAAACGTGGCTGGGTCTTTCAGCATGACACTGATCCCAAACACACCGCCCGGGCAACGAAGGAGTGGCTTCGTAAGAAGCATTTCAAGGTCCTGGAGTGGCCTGGCCAGTCTCCAGATCTCAACCCCATAGGAAATCTTTGGAGGGAGTTGAAAGTCCGTGTTGCCCAGCAACAGCCCCAAAGCATCACTGCTCTAGAGGAGATTTGCATGGAGGAATGGGCCAAAATACCAGCAACAGTGTGTGAAAACCTTGTGAAGACTTACAGAAAACGTTTGACCTCTGTCATTGCCAGCAAAGGGTATATAACAAAGTATTGAGATAAACTTTTGTTATTGACCAAATACTTATTTTCCACCATAATTGGCAAATAAATTCATTAAAAATCTGGATTATTTTTCACATTTTTCTGTCATAGTTGAAGTGTACCTATGATGAAAATAACAGGCCTCTCATCTTTTTAAGTGGGAGAACTTGCACAATTGGTGGCTGACTAAATACTTGTTTTGCCCCACTGTACATACAGTATAAAAAGGTAGCACAGGGTTGGTACTTAATGGAGGGAAATGTGTCTGTGATGATTGATTATACACTTAATAAAACCTGTTGCACCTACAAACTTATTCCGTCCAAATAGATCTCAATGTCACGTTACGGACTCTGCAGCCTCGTTTTAATACGACGTCTAGAACTTAAGCACGGTTAGGGCAAACAACTTCGTCTGACAAACCTAATGCCAACGACCCTGTACAAAAATCCGTTATAGTGGTTCTCGGTAACGGCTGGATCATGACGGGATGCAGGGGAGTGTGTTGTGTAATCTCCAATCAAATTGATTCCCAATTGAAACATGTTGAAGACGTGTAGTACCTGCTGAGTCCTAGAGAGGGCAGCAGTAAGACCATGAAGATGAGGAAGGTGTAACATTTATGCATGGTGGTCCTGTTCTCTCCAGACCTAATTAGAATACACGGACAAATCAAAATGATCAGCATTACACATTGACAAATACAGAATACAAGAGCTATCCGGTGTAAGTAGGTTAGCCAGGTCCCAGATCAGTTTGTGCTGGTTTTGCCATCTCCTACATAGTGACAAACAGATCTGGGACCAGACGTGTTAGATACACAGTAGAAAAGATCAACATTTACTGTGTGTGTGTGAGTGGTACCGTGTCCAGTGTGAGTGTGAGTGGTACCGTGTCCAGTGTGTGTGTGAGTGGTACCGTGTCCAGTGTGTGTGTGAGTGGTACCGTGTCCAGTGTGAGTGGTACCATGTCCAGTATGTGTGTGAGTGGTACCGTGTCCAGTGTGAGTGGTACCGTGTCCAGTGTGAGTGGTACCGTGTCCAGTATGTGTGTGAGTGGTACCGTGTCCAGTGTGTGTGTGAGTGGTACCGTGTCCAGTGTGAGTGGTACCGTGTCCAGTGTGAGTGGTACCGTGTCCAGTGTGAGTGGTACCGTGTGCAGTGTGAGTGGTACCGTGTCCAGTGTGAGTGGTACCGTGTCCAGTGTGAGTGGTACCATGTCCAGTGTGAGTGTGAGTGGTACCATGTCCAGTGTGAGTGGTACCGTGTCCAGTGTGAGTGGTACCGTGTCCAGTGTGAGTGGTACCGTGTCCAGTGTGTGTGTGAGTGGTACCGTGTCCAGTGTGAGTGGTACCGTGTCCAGTGTGAGTGGTACCGTGTCCAGTGTGAGTGTGAGTGGTACCGTGTCCAGTGGGCCTCGAAGAAGGCAGAGTAGTACACGATGGTGGGTAGCAGGGCGGAGAAGGCCCACAGCAGCAGGGTGGGGAAGAACTGAGTCACGATGGGGTTCTGGAGGAGGAGAGGAAGAGGGAGGAGGAAGAGGGAGGAGGAAGAAGATGGAGAGGAAGTAAGAGGAGGAGGAGGATGAGAAGAGAAGGAGAGGTAGAAGGGGAGGAGGGAAAATTTGCAGATCAAGGTGAGGTTAAGGTTAGGAATAGTACACAGATGAATGCCCTTTTCCCACTATAGTGTCAACCAAACCGTACTCTGCTGGCTCTGATAGTTCCAGCACAGTGGTTGTGTAACCAGGCCAGTGCAGTGCAGCTTGGCTTGAAAAGGGTCAAACTGAGGCTGCCTCCCAAATAGTACATTATTTCTTTATATAGTGCACTAAATAGGGAATAGGGTGCCATCATAGGGAATAGGGCGCCATAATAGGGAATAGGGTGCATAATAGGGAATAGGGTGCCATCATAGGGAATAGGGTGCCATAATAGGGAATAGGGTGCCATAATAGGGAATAGGGTGCCATCATAGGGAATAGGGTGCCATCATAGGGAATAGGGTGCCATAATAGGGAATAGGGTGCCATTTGGAACGCCGTCTTATGGGCGACCTCCTGAGCTTCACTAAGAGAGGTCAAAGGTGACTCACGTTGAGGTACTCGACAGGCTTGGTGACGTTGAACTTGTCCATGGTGGAGATGATGATGGCGGGGGTTGTGAGGAAGAAGAGGAGGAGGAAGAGGATACAGTTGATGATGAAGCATCTCAGCCACCAGGGGAACCCTCCTACTGACAGATGCTCCCTGGGAGAAAACAGGAGAGGACAGGTCAATCAATCAATCACCAGGGGAACCCAGATGCTCCCTGGGAGAAAACAGGAGAGGACAGGTCAATCAATCAATCACCAGGGGAACCCAGATGCTCCCTGGGAGAAACATGAAGAGGACAGGTCAATCAATCAATTCAAGAATAGAACAGAACGTTGCTGTCTGTATGTTGGGCCAGGTGTTTGGTTGGGTTTGGTTGGGCCATGTGTTTTGGCTGGGTTTGGTTGGGCCAGGTAGTTTTGGCTGGGCCAGGTATTTTGGCTGGGTTTGGTTGGGCCAGGTGTTTTGGTTGGGTTTGGTTGGGCCAGGTGTTTTGGTTGGGTTTGGTTGGGCCAGGTGTTTGGTTGGGCCAGGTAATTTGGTTGGGTTTTGTTGGGCCAGATGTTTTGGTTAGGTTTGGTTGGGCCAGGCGTTTTGGTTGGGTTTGGTTGGGCCAGGTGTTTTGGTTGGGTTTGGTTGGGCCAGGATTTGGTTGGGCTTGGTTGGGCCAGGTGGTTTGGTTGGGTTTGGTTGGGCCAGGCGTTTTGGTTGGTTTTGGTTGGGCCAGGTGTTTGGTTGGGCCAGGTGTTTTGGTTGGGCCAGGGGGTTTGATTGGGCCAGGTGTTTTGGTTGGGCCAGGTGTTTTGGTTGGGCCAGGTGTTTGGTTGGGCCAGGTGTTTGGTTGGGCCAGGTGTTTTGGTTGGTTTTGCTACCCTGCATTTCCATCATTCGACCTCAAGAGACTGAAAAAGCACCTTCTCAGCACCTTCTGTCAATTAATACCATGATCACCTAACCACATCCATTACCTCCCCCCCAGCGAGAAAACATTTAAGTGTCCTCCGTCACGACAGCAAAGATTTAAAAAATGACGTTCATTTCCTGCAATTATACACATTTTACCATAGAGTGATTTGATTTGATTGATTTGAGGGAAATTTTGCTGTTTTTAATAAGATAACCGATGAGTGATTGCTGATGCATAATCACTATTATCATGTAATTGGTCCCCAGGTCTACAAAAGGAGGGGCTGCAGGCCTCCAGCTGTGATTGGTCCCCAGGTCTACAAAAGGAGGGGCTGCAGGCCTCCAGCTGTGATTGGTCCCCAGGTCTACAAAAGGAGGGGCTGCAGGCCTCCAGCTGTGATTGGTCCCCAGGTCTACAAAAGGAGGGGCTGCAGGCCTCCAGCTGTGATTGGTCCCCAGGTCTACAAAAGGAGGGGCTGCAGGCCTCCAGCTGTGATTGGTCCCCAGGTCTACAAAAGGAGGGGCTGCAGGCCTCCAGCTGTGATTGGTCCCCGGGTCTACAAAAGGAGGGGCTTCCCGGTGTAATTGGTCCCCAAGGCTAAAAAAGGAGGGGCCTCCAGCTGTGATTGGACCACAGGTCTACAAAAGGAGGGGCTGCAAGGCCTCCAGTTGCCCATCTAACTGAATTATCCAATTAGTCTCAAATAAATTCCCAACCATGTGGACCAACTTAAAATTAAAATGTTTGCCAACACTTACGCTCATCAACAGACGCTTCAGCCTAATGCATCAAATTATTAGCCGGGGACATTATCAACATAAACCTTTAACTTATTCATGGTCTTCTATCAACATTATATGGGAATAATAGGCATTTTATCTACGAAAATGTAGTTTATCTCCGAACAAAACAAAGTAGCTATTTTCATTTCACGATAGAAATACATGTAAAAAACAAATATTTTATATTTGAGATTCTTCAAAGTAGCCACCCTTTGCCTTGATGACAGCTTTGCACACTCTTGGCATTCTCCCAACCAGCTTCGTGACGTAGTCACCTGGAATGGTTTTCCAACAACTCCCATGGCGGACACATGAGCATCTCGTCATACAGTGCATTTCGGAAACTATTCAGACCACTTGACTTTTTCCACATTTTGTTACGTTACAGCCTTATTCTAAATTGTATTATATCGTTTTTTTTCTCATCAATCAACACATAACAAGTTATATAGGTATGCTGCAAAGTTATATTAAAAAAAAAAAAATCACATTTTACATAAGTATTCAGAACCTTTACTCTGTACTTTGTTGACGCGCCTTTGGCAGCGATTAGAGCCTCGAGTCTTGTTGGGTATGACGCTACAAGTTTGGCACACCTGTATTTGGGGAGTTTCTCCCATTCTTCTCTGCAGATCCTCTGTCAGGTTGGATGGGGAGCGTTGCTGCACAGTCATTTTCAGGTCTCTCCAGAGACGTTATATTGGGTTGTCATGCGCCTTTTACTGAGGAGTGGCCACTCTACCATGAAGGCCTGATTGGTGGAGTTTCCTTCTGGAGGGTTCTATCTCCACAGAGGAATTCTGAAGCTCTGTCAGAGTGACCATCGGGTTCTTGGTCACCTCTCTGACCAAGGCCCTTCTCCCCCGATTGCTCAGTTTGGCAGGCTGGCCAGCACGAGGAAGAGTCTTGGTGGTTCTAAACTTCTTACATTTAAAAATGATGGAAGCCACGGTGTTCTTGGGGACCTTCAATGCTGCAGAAATATGCCTCGACACAATCCTGTCTCTGAGCTCTATGGACAATTCCTTCGAATTCATGACTTGGTTTTTGCTCTGACATGCACTGTCAACTGTGGGACCTTATACAGACAGGTGTGTGCCTTTCCAAATCATGTCCAATCAATTGAATTTACCACAGGTGGAGTCCAATCAAGTTGTAGAAACATCTCAAGGATGATCAATGAAAACACCTGACCTCAATATCGAGTCTCATTGCAAAGAGTCTGAATACTTATGTAAATAATGTATATCTGTATTGAATTTTTGTATACATTTGCAAAAATGTCTAAACCTGTTTTCCCTTTGACATTAAGGGATATTGTGTGTAGATTGACGAGAAATTGCTTTTATTTAATAAATCTTAGAATAAGGCTGTATAACGTAACAAAATGTGGAAAGAATCAAGGGGTCTGAATACCCTCTGAATGCGCTGTAATAAACAGATCTCTGGTGTAAATGGGAAGATGCACACAGCACATAAAGACAAAAGGAGACGAGACCAAAACGACAACATGAGAACAAACGGACATAAAACCTAAAAAAAAAAAAACTACAACCATTCTTGCAATAAAGGCCATATAAAGAGAGAGACGGTTGCTCTAAAGTGGATGGAAATTGAATTACCCCGTAGCTCTTAGATACTTAGAACACAGTCCACAGTCTGGTGGTGACATCATTACACAGTCCACAGTCTGGCGGTGACATCATTACACAGTCCACAGTCTGGCGGTGACATCATTACACAGTCCACAGTCTGGCGGTGACATCATTACACAGTCCACAGTCTGGCGGTGACATCATTACACAGTCCACAGTCTGGCGGTGACATCATTACACAGTCCACAGTCTGGCGGTGACATCATTACACAGTCCACAGTCTGGCGGTGACATCATTACACAGTCCACAGTCTGGCGGTGACATCATTACACAGTCCACAGTCTGGCGGTGACATCATTACACACTCCACAGTCTGGCGGTGACATCATTACACAGTCCACAGTCTGGCGGTGACATCATTACACAGTCCACAGTCTGGCGGTGACATCATTACACAGTCCACAGTCTGGCGGTGACATCATTACACAGTCCACAGTCTGGCGGTGACATCATTACACAGTCCACAGTCTGGCGGTGACATCATTACACAGTCCACAGTCTGGCGGTGACATCATTACACAGTCCACAGTCTGGCGGTGACATCATTACACAGTCCACAGTCTGGCGGTGACATCATTACACAGTCCACAGTCTGGCGGTGACATCATTACACAGTCCACAGTCTGGCGGTGACATCATTACACAGTCCACAGTCTGGCGGTCACATCATTACACAGTCCACAGTCTGGCGGTGACATCATTACACAGTCCACAGTCTGGCGGTGACATCATTACACAGTCCACAGTCTGGCGGTGACATCATTACACAGTCCACAGTCTGGTGGTGACATCATTACACAGTCCACAGTCTGGTGGTGACATCATTACACAGTCCACAGTCTGGTGGTGACATCATTACACAGTCCACAGTCTGGTGGTGACATAATTACACAGTCCACAGTCTGGTGGTGACATAATTACACAGTCCACAGTCTGGTGGTGACATCATTACACACTCCATAGTCTGGTGGTGACATCATTACACAGTCCACAGTCTGGTGGTGACATCATTACACAGTCCACAGTCTGGTGGTGACATCATTACACAGTCCACAGTCTGGTGGTGACATCATTACACAGTCCACAGTCTGGTGGTGACATCATTACACAGTCCACAGTCTGGTGGTGACATCATTACACAGTCCACAGTCTGGTGGTGACATCATTACACAGTCCACAGTCTGGTGGTGACATCATAACCCACTGAACTCCCCAGAGAGGAAACTGAGTACATTAATCTATGCTGTGATCTGTATTTGTTATGGATCCCCATTAGTTCCTGCCAAGGCAGCAGCTACTCTTCCTGGGGTTTATTATGGATCCCCATTAGTTCCTGCCAAGGCAGCAGCTACTCTTCCTGGGGTTTATTATGGATCCCCATTAGTTCCTGTCAAGGCAGCAGCTACTCTTCCTGGGGTTTATTATGGATCCCCATTAGTTCCTGCCAAGGCAGCAGCTACTCTTCCTGGGGTTTATTAAGGATCCCCATTAGTTCCTGCCAAGGCAGCAGCTACTCTTCCTGGGGTTTATTATGGATCCCCATTAGTTCCTGCCAAGGCAGCAGCTACTCTTCCTGGGGTTTATTATGGATCCCCATTAGTTCCTGCCAAGGCAGCAGCTACTCTTCCTGGGGTTTATTATGGATCCCCATTAGTTCCTGCCAAGGCAGCAGCTACTCTTCCTGGGGTGCAGCAAAATGAAGGCAGTTATAGAATTTTAAAAACATTACAATACAGGCCACTCCAACACTGACCTACAATACAGAATCCATGTGTACGTGTGTCTATAGTGTGTATGGTATCGTGTGTGTGTATGCATGCATCTGTGCCTGTGTTTGTGTCTCTACACAGTCCCCGGTGTTCAATAGGGTGGATTTTTATCTGGTTTTTTGAATCAAATTTTACTGCGTGCCTGAGTTCCAGTCATGGGACCTGTGTACATCCAAGGGCCAACCGTGCTGCCCTGTTCTGAGCCTATTGCAATTTTCCTAAGTCCCTCTGTGGCACCTGACCACACGACTGAACAGTAGTCCAGGTGCAACAAAACTAGGACCTGTCGAACCTGCCGTGTTGATAGTACTGTTAAGAAGCCAGAGCAGCGCTTTATTATGGACAGACTTCTCCCCATCTTAGCTACTGTTGTATCAATATGTTTTGACCATGACAGTTTACAATCCAGGGTTACTCCAAGCAGTTTAGTCACCTCAACTTGCACATTATTCATTACAACATTTGTTGAGGTTTAGGGTTTAGTGAATGATTTGTCCCAAAAAAGCTTTTTAAATATTTAGGACTAACTTATTCCTTGCCACCCATTATGAAACCAACTGCAGCTCTTTGTTAAGTGTTGCAGTCATTTCAGTCGCTGTAGTAGCTGACGTGTATAATGTTGAGTCATCCTCATGCATAGACACACTGGCTTTACTCAAAGCCAGTGGCATGTCGTTAGTAAAGATTGAAAAAAGTAAGGGGCCTCGACAGCTGCCCTGGGGAATTCCAGATTCTACCTGGATTATGTTGGAGAGGCTTCCATTAAAGAACACCCTCTGTGTTCTGTTAGACAGGTCACTCTCTATCCACAATATAGCAGAGGGTGTAAAGCCATAACACATACATTTTTCCAGCAGCAGACTATAAGCGATAATGTCTAAAGCCACATTGAAGTCTAATAAAGTAGGCGTGAAAATATTTCTCTCATACATTTCTCTCAGCCAATCATCAGTCATTTGTGTGTGCTTGTTGAATGTCCTTCCCTATAAGCTGAAAGTCTGTTGTCAATGTGTTTACTGTAAAATAAACATATCTGGTCAAACACCATTTTTTTCAAGAAGTTTATTAATTAAGAATTGGTAGCAGGCTGATTGGTCGGCTATTTGAGCCAGTAAAGGGGGCTTTACTATTCTTAGGTAGCGGAATGACTTTAACTTTCCTCCAGGCCTGAGGGCACACACTCTCTAGTAGGCTTAAATTGAAGATGTGGCAAATAGGAGTGGGAATATCGTCCAATATGATCCTCAGTAATTTTCCATCCAGATTGTCAGACCCCGGTGGCTTGTCATTAACGATAGACAACCTCTTCTACACTTACTTTTACGGAATTCAAAATTACAATGCTTGTCTTTTATAATTTGGTCAGATATACTTGGATGTGTTGTGTCAGCGTTCGTTGCTATCATGTGATACCTAACTTTGCTAATCTCGCCAATTAAAAAATAATTAAATCGTTTTCAATATCAGTAGGTTTTGTGGTAAATGAGCCATCTGATTCAATGAATGATGGCGCTGAGTTTGCCTTTTTGCCCAAAATGTAATTTAAGGTGCTCCAAAGCTTTTTACTATCATTCTTTATGTATTTTATCTTTGTTTCATAGTTTAGTTTCTTCTTCTTTTTATTCAGTTTAGTCACATGATTTCTCAGTTTGCAGTAGGCTTGCCAATCGGTTGTGCAGCCAGACTTTTTTTCCAGTCCTTCTGCCTCATCCCTTCAACCACACCATGTTTTAATTCCTCAAGGGGATTTAACAGTTATTACAGTCATTTTATTAATGGGTGCTTATTAGTAACTGGAATAAGTAGTTTCATAAATGTGTGAAGTGCAGCGTCTGGTTGCTCCTCATTACACACCACAGACCAGCAGCGTCTGGTTGCTCATCATTACACACCACAGACCAGCAGCGTCTGGTTGCTCCTCATTACACACCACAGACCAGCAGCGTCTGGTTGCTCCTCATTACACACCACAGACCAGCAGCGTCTGGTTGCTCCTCATTACACACCACAGACCAGCAGCGTCTGGTTGCTCCTCATTACACACCACAGACCAGCACATATTCTTTACATCATCAACATATGAATCACTACTAAACTTCTTGTATGACCTCTTATACACTATATTAGGCCCAGCCTGACCTCTTATACACTATATTAGGCCCAGCCTGACCTCTTATACACTATATGAGGCCCAGCCTGACCTCCTATACACTATATGAGGCCCAGCCTGACCTCCTATACACTATATGAGGCCCAGCCTGACCTCTTATACACTATATTAGGCCCAGCCTGACCTCTTATACACTATATTAGGCCCAGCCTGATCTCTTATACAATATATGAGGCCCAGCCTGACGTCCAATACACTACATTAGGCCGAGCCTGAACTCTTATACACTATATTAGGCCCAGCCTGACCTCTTATACACTATATGAGGCCCAGCCTGTCCTCTTATACACTATATTAGGCCCAGCCTGTCCTCTTATACACTATATGAGGCCCAGCCTGACCTCTTATACACTATATGAGGCCCAGCCTGACCTCTTATACACTATAGTAGGCCCAGCCTGACCTCTTATACACTATATGAGGCCCAGCCTGACCTCCTATACACTACATTAGGCCCTGCCTGACCTCTCATACACTATATTAGGCCCAGCCTGACCTCTCATACACTATAATAGGCCCAGCCTGACCTCTTATACACTATATTAGGCCCAGCCTGACCTCCTATACACTATATGAGGCCCAGCCTGACCTCTTATACACTATATGAGGCCCAGCCTGACCTCTTATACACTATATGAGGCCCAGCCTGACCTCTTATACACTATATGAGGCCCAGCCTGACCTCTTATACACTATATGAGGCCCAGCCTGACCTCTTATACACTATATGAGGCCCAGCCTGACCTCTCATACACTATATGAGGCCCAGCCTGACCTCATACACTATATTAGACCCAGCCTGACCTCTTATACACTATATTAGGCCCAGCCTGACCTCTTATACACTATATGAGGCCCAGCCTGTCCTCTTATACACTATATGAGGCCCAGCCTGACCTCCTATACACTATATGAGGCCCAGCCTGACCTCCTATACACTATATGAGGCCCAGCCTGACCTCTTATACACTATATTAGGCCCAGCCTGACCTCTTATACACTATATTAGGCCCAGCCTGATCTCTTATACAATATATGAGGCCCAGCCTGACGTCCTATACACTACATTAGGCCCAGCCTGACCTCTTATACACTATATTAGGCCCAGCCTGACCTCTTATACACTATATGAGGCCCAGCCTGTCCTCTTATACACTATATTAGGCCCAGCCTGTCCTCTTATACACTATATGAGGCCCAGCCTGACCTCTTATACACTATATGAGGCCCAGCCTGACCTCTTATACACTATATGAGGCCCAGGCTGACCTCTTATACACTATAGGAGGCCCAGCCTGACCTCTTATACACTATAGGAGGCCCAGCCTGACCTCTTATACACTATAGGAGGCCCAGCCTGACCTCTTATACACTATATGAGGCCCAGCCTGACCTCTTATACACTATATTAGGCCCAGCCTGACCTCTTATACACTATATGAGGCCCAGGCTGACCTCTTACACTATATTAGGCCCAGCCTGACCTCTTATACACTATATTAGGCCCAGCCTGACCTCTTATACACTATATTAGGCCCAGCCTGACCTCTTATACACTATATTAGGCCCAGCCTGACCTCTTATACACTATATTAGGCCCAGCCTGACCTCTTATACACTATATTAGGCCCAGCCTGACCTCTTATACACTATATTAGGCCCAGCCTGACCTCTTATACACTATATTAGGCCCAGCCTGACCTCTTATACACTATATGAGGCCCAGGCTGACCTCATACACTATATTAGGCCCAGCCTGACCTCTTATACACTATATGAGGCCCAGGCTGACCTCTTACACTATATTAGGCCCAGCCTGACCTCTTATACACTATATTAGGCCCAGCCTGACCTCTTATACACTATATTAGGCCCAGCCTGACCTCTCATACACTATATTAGGCCCAGCCTGACCTCTTATACACTATATTAGGCCCAGCCTGACCTCTTATACACTATATTAGGCCCAGCCTGACCTCTTATACACTATATGAGGCCCAGGCTGACCTCATACACTATATTAGGCCCAGCCTGACCTCTTATACACTATATTAGGCCCAGCCTGACCTCTTATACACTATATTAGGCCCAGCCTGACCTCATACACTATATTAGGCCCAGCCTGACCTCTTATACACTATATGAGGCCCAGCCTGACCTCTTATACACTATATTAGGCCCAGCCTGTCCTCTTATACACTATATTAGGCCCAGCCTGACCTCTTATACACTATATGAGGCCCAGCCTGACCTCTTATACACTATATGAGGCCCAGCCTGACCTCTTATACACTATATTAGGCCCAGCCTGACCTCTTATACACTATATTAGGCCCAGCCTGACCTCCTATACACTATATTAGGCCCAGCCTGACCTCTTATACACTATATTAGGCCCAGCCTGACCTCTTATACACTATATTAGGCCCAGGCTGACCTCTTATACACTATATTAGGCCCAGCCTGACCTCTTATACACTATATTAGGCCCAGCCTGACCTCTTATACACTATATTAGGCCCAGGCTGACCTCTTATACACTATATTAGCCCAGCCTGTCCTCTTATACACTATATTAGGCCCAGCCTGACCTCTTATACACTATATTAGGCCCAGCCTGACCTCTTATACACTATATTAGGCCCAGCCTGACCTCTTATACACTATATGAGGCCCAGCCTGACCTCTTATACACTATATTAGGCCCAGCCTGACCTCTTATACACTATATGAGGCCCAGCCTGACCTCTTATACACTATATTAGGCCCAGCCTGACCTCTTATACACCATATTAGGCCCAGCCTTTGGAACTGTGGTTTTCCTAGACATGGCTACTATATTGTGATCACTACGTCTGATGGATCTGGATACTGCTTTAGAGCACATTTCTGCAGCATTGGTAAAGATGTGATCAATACATGTTGATGATGTCATTCCTGTGCTGTTTGTAAATACCCTGGTAGGTTGACTGATAACCTGAACCAGGTTGCAGGCACTGGTTGCAGTTTGAAGCTTCTCTTGAGTGGGCAGCCTGATGAATATTTCAATCACCCAGAAAATATGCCTTTCTGTTGACACCACATATATTACCCATTTGGGGCAGTGGGGTAGCCTAGTGGTTAGAGTGTAGAGGTGGCAGGGTAGCCTAGTGGTTAGAGTGTAGAGGTGGCAGGGTAGCCTAGTGGTTAGAGTGTAGAGGCGGCAGGTAGCCTAGTGGTTAGAGTGTAGAGGTGGCAGGGTAGCCTAGTGGTTAGAGTGTAGAGGCGGCAGGGTAGCCTAGTGGTTAGAGTGTAGAGGCGGCAGGTAGCCTAGTGGTTAGAGTGTAGAGGCGGCAGGGTAGCCTAGTGGTTAGAGTGTAGAGGTGGCAGGGTAGCCTAGTGGTTAGAGTGTAGAGGTGGCAGGGTAGCCTAGTGGTTAGAGTGTAGAGGCGGCAGGTAGCCTAGTGGTTAGAGTGTAGAGGTGGCAGGGTAGCCTAGTGGTTAGAGTGTAGAGGTGGCAGGTAGCCTAGTGGTTAGAGTGTAGAGGTGGCAGGGTAGTCTAGTGGTTAGAGTGTAGAGGTGGCAGGGTAGCCTAGTGGTTAGAGTGTAGAGGTGGCAGGGTAGCCTAGTGGTTAGAGTGTAGAGGCGGCAGGTAGCCTAGTGGTTAGAGTGTAGAGGTGGCAGGGTAGCCTAGTGGTTAGAGTGTAGAGGTGGCAGGGTAGCCTAGTGGTTAGAGTGTAGAGGTGGCAGGGTAGCCTAGTGGTTAGAGTGTAGAGGAGGCAGGTAGCCTAGTGGTTAGAGTGTAGAGGTGGCAGGGCAGCCTAGTGGTTAGAGTGTAGAGGGGGCAGGGCAGCCTAGTGGTTAGAGTGTAGAGGGGGCAGGGCAGCCTAGTGGTTAGAGTGTAGAGGGGGCAGGGCAGCCTAGTGGTTAGAGTGTAGAGGGGGCAGGTAACCTAGTGGTTAGAGTGTAGAGGGGGCAGGGTAGCCTAGTGGTTAGAGCGTAGAGGGGGCAGGGCAGCCTAGTGGTTAGAGCGTAGAGGGGCAGGGCAGCCTAGTGGTTAGAGCGTAGAGGGGGCAGGGGAGCCTAGTGGTTAGAGTGTAGAGGGGGCAGGGCAGCCTAGTGGTTAGAGTGTAGAGGTGGCAGGGTAGCCTAGTGGTTAGAGTGTAGAGGGGGCAGGGCAGCCTAGTGGTTAGAGCGTAGAGGGGGCAGGGCAGCCTAGTGGTTAGAGCGTAGAGGGGGTAGGTAGCCTAGTGGTTAGAGCGTAGAGGGGGCAGATAGCCTAGTGGTTAGAGCGTTGGACTAGTAACCAGCAGGTAGCCTAGTGGGTAGAGTGTTGGACTAGTAACCAGCAGGTAGCCTAGTGGTTAGAGCGTTGGACCAGTAACCAGCAGGTAGCCTAGTGGTTAGAGCGTTGGACCAGTAACCAGCAGGTAGCCTAGTGGTTAGAGCGTTGGACTAGTAACCAGCAGGGAGCCTAGTGGTTAGAGCGTTGGACTAGTAACCAGCAGGTAGCCTAGTGGTTAGAGCGTTGGACTAGTAACCAGCAGGTAGCCTAGTGGTTAGAGCGTTGGACTAGTAACCAGCAGGTAGCCTAGTGGTTAGAGCGTTGGACTAGTAACCAGCAGGTAGCCTAGTGGTTAGAGCGTTGGACTAGTAACCAGCAGGTAGCCTAGTGGTTAGAGCGTTGGACTAGTAACCAGCAGGTAGCCTAGTGGTTAGAGCGTTGGACTAGTAACCAGCAGGTAGCCTAGTGGTTAGAGCGTTGGACTAGTAACCAGCAGGTAGCCTAGTGGTTAGAGCGTTCGTCTCTAAGCTTCACAGGAATATAAATGGCAACACCTCCACCTTTGACATTTCTGTCTTTTTTGTAGATTTTATAACCTTGTATTGCTCCCACTGTATCAAAGGAATTATCTCAGTGAGTTTCAGATATGAATGTCATCTGTTATTGAAGTTATTGAGTTATTGATTTCATGAACCTTGTTTAAGCTACATATGTTAACGTGGGCCAATTTTAGCACTTTTCTGGGATGCTTGATTGTTTTCATTGGTAGACAAGCTCATGTTGTTTATGTTAGTGCAGGGTGAGCTGCACACAGTGGTCTTCCTACTAGGACACACCCCCTCAGTGGTCTTCCTACTAGGACACACCCCCTCAGTGGTCTTCCTACTAGGACACACCCCCTCAGTGGTCTTCCTACTAGGACACACCCCCTCAGTGGTCTTCCTACTAGGACACACCCCCTCAGTAGTCTTCCGACTAGGACACACCCACTCAGTAGTCTTCCGACTAGGACACACCCACTCAGTAGTCTTCCGACTAGGACACACCCCCTCAGTGGTCTTCCTATTAGGACACACCCCCTCAGTGGTCTTCCGACTAGGAAACACCCCCTCAGTGGTCTTCCGACTAGGACACACCCCCTCAGTGGTCTTCCGACTAGGACACACCCACTCAGTAGTCTTCCGACTAAGACACACCCCCTCAGTGGTCTTCCGACTAGGAAACACCCCCTCAGTGGTCTTCCGACTAGGACACACCCCCTCAGTGGTCTTCCGACTAGGACACACCCCCTCAGTGGTCTTCCGACTAGGACACACCCCCTCAGTGGTCTTCCGACTAGGACACACCCCCTCAGTGGTCTTCCGACTAGGACACACCCCCTCAGTGGTCTTCCCGACTAGGACACACCACCTCATTGGTCTTCCGACTAGGACACACCCCCTGAGAGGTCTTCCGACTAGGACACACCCCCTGAGAGGTCTTCCGACTAGGACACACCCCCTGAGAGGTCTTCCGACTAGGACACACCCCCTAGTGGTCTTCCGACTAGGACACACCCCCTGAGAGGTCTTCCGACTAGGACACACCCCCTGAGAGGTCTTCCGACTAGGACACACCCCCTGAGAGGTCTTCCGACTAGGACACACCCCCTAGTGGTCTTCCGACTAGGACACACCCCCTCAGTGCTAACAGTATAACTCTGGTTTATAGGCACATGATTACTGCAGACAATAGCTGTCGGATCAGCAGAGGCAATCAGGGCCATAAATTAGGTTACTTACATTGTGTCTACCGACGCCCCTGGGATAATGTAGATGTACTGAAGCATTAAGATGACGGTAGGGATTAACTGAGCTGGACCTGGGTCATTGTTAAGTCATTGTCTCAACGCAGCCTTATAATGCTGTGAAAGGATCCAGGAACCCAAAGGATTCGGGAGGATCCCATCCTCTGTGTGTGTGTGTGTGTGTTCTCACCAGTAGACGTTCTGTGGGTCTGGTGCGTAACCGACCGTCCAGGAATAGGTGTGAAGGTGCTGGCTGAAGGAAGAAGACCTGGGTTCCCTCCGACAGTGGCAGCCCTGACACTTACACGCATTGTAGTCCTTCAGGATACTGAACAGGGGAACATGTACAAAGATGCCTTGATTAATGGCTACAACACGCACAACAAGACAACTCCAATAGCAGAGTGATGAACGCGACTTGGAAGAATGGGAATTAGGGACAACAAATATATAACCATTCCCACCTAACATTCCAACTAACAACCCATTCCCACCACCATTCCCACTACCATTCCCACTACCACCACCATTCCCACTAACACTACCATTCCCACTAACACTACCATTCCCACTAACACTACCATTCCCACTAACACCACCATTCCCACCACCATTCCCACTAACACCGCCATTCCCACTAACACCGCCATTCCCACTAACACCGCCATTCCCACTAACACCGCCATTCCCACTAACACCGCCATTCCCACTAACACCGCCATTCCCACTAACACCACCATTCCCACTAACACCACCATTCCCACTAACACTACCATTCCCACTACCACCACCATTCCCACTAACACCACCATTCCCACTAACACCACCATTCCCACTAACACCACCATTCCCACTAACACCACCATTCCCACTAACACCACCATTCCCAATAACACCACCATTCCCACTAACACCACCATTCCCACTAACACCACCATTCCCAATAACATTCCCACTTAACATCTCATTCCTTGTATTTCCGTCACAAATCCACACATATACTGTCTCACTCTCTCACTGATACAAAGACACTCTGTCTTACATAGCGGTCATGGCTTCGTTCTGGAAGGTAACGAAGGCCATTCCCAGTGGTTTACTGTTGACCTTCTCTTTCTCCTTCCTGTACTCCTCCTTCAGCTTGGACTCCAGCTTGGTGTAATAACTAACTGCCTCCTCCTGTAGAATAGAGATGGTTAGTTAGGTGGCTTCTAGTTTGGTGTAGGGGTTGGACACCTAGCCTAGACCTCTGGGTTATGGACTAGGGGTTGGACACCTAGACCTTTGAGTTATGGGCTAGGGGTTGGACACCTAGACCTTTGGGTTATGGGCTAGGGGTTGGACACCTAGCCTAGACCTCTGTGTTATGGGCTAGGGGTTGGACACCTAGCCTAGACCTCTGGGTTATGGGCTAGGGGTTGGACACCTAGCCTAGACCTCTGGGTTATGGGCTAGGGGTTGGACACCTAGCCTAGACCTCTGGGTTATGGGCTAGGGGTTGGACACCTCGACCTCTGGGTTATGGGCTAGGGGTTGGACACCTCGACCTCTGGGTTATGGGCTAGGGGTTGGACACCTCGACCTCTGGGTTATGGGCTAGGGGTTGGACACCTCGACCTCTGGGTTATGGGCTAGGGGTTGGACACCTCGACCTCTGGGTTATGGGCTAGGGGTTGGACACCTCGACCTCTGGGTTATGGGCTAGGGGTTGGACACCTCAACCTTTGGGTTATGGGCTAGGGGTGGGACACCTAGCCTAGACCTCTGGGATATGGGCTAGGGGTTGGACACCTCGACCTCTGGGTTATGGGCTAGGGGTTGGACACCTCGACCTCTGGGTTATGGGCTAGGGGTGGCACACCTAGCCTAGACCTCTGGGTTATGGGCTAAGGGTTGGAAACATATCATAGACTCTCAGATCTCGGGGGTATGGGCTAGGGGTTGGACACATATCATAGATTCAGATCTCTGGGTTATGGGCTTGGGGTTGGACATATCATAGACTCTCAGATCTCTGGGTTATGGGCTTGGGGTTGGACACACATCATAAACTCTCAGATCTCTGGGTTATGGGCTAGGGGTTGGACACATCATAGACTCTCAGATCTCTGGGTTATGGGCTAGGGGTTGGACATATCATAGACTCTCAGATCTCTGGGTTATGGGCTTGGGGTTGGACATATCATAGACTCTCAGATCTCTGGGTTATGGGCTAGGGGTTGGACACATATCATAGACTCTCAGATCTCTGGGTTATGGGCTAGGGGTTGGACACATATCATAGACTCTCAGATCTCGGGGGTATGGGTTAGGGGTTGGACACATCATAGACTCTCAGATCTCGGGGGTATGGGCTAGGGGTTGGACACATCATAGACTCTCAGATCTCTGGGTTATGGGCTAGGGGTTGGACACCTCAACCTCTGGGTTATGGGCTAGGGGTTGGACATATCATAGACTCTCAGATCTCTGGGTTATGGGCTAGGGGTTGGACATATCATAGACTCTCAGATCTCTGGGTTATGGGTTGGACACATATCATAGACTCTCAGATCTCTGGGTTATGGGCTAGGGGTTGGACACATCATAGACTCTCAGATCTCTGGGTTATGGGCTAGGGGTTGGACACATCATAGACTCTCAGATCTCTGGGTTATGGGCTAGGGGTTGGACATATCATAGACTCTCAGATCTCGGGGGTATGTCTCTGGTATAATTTGAGACGTCCCACCTGCTCACAGCCCTTGATGATGCAACAGCAGAGATGACCACAGGGTTTGGGGTTGATCATGGTGGGGATGTGCTCCTTGGACTGTAGGTCTGTAAAGAACTTCTTGCTACGCGCGGTCTTCTTCCTGTTTACAGAACACATGACCATGTCACATGACAGCACGCATGATCATATCACATGACCAAATACACAAGAGGTCTCGTCTTTGAATCTGTGACACAGCACGGGCAGCGACGTTTAGGCCATCTCCATTTTAAAGTAGTCCATTTTTGTATTGTTCTTTGGTTGATAAAAGTGTAACGTTAATATTGATGATTTACCGCCACTTGCAGTGCTGAAGTGCTGAAACAAATCTTGTGTAATTTATATATTGTGGCCACTAGATGGCAGCGATATAGCTTAAAGCCATTTACAAACCATAGTACCCAATTTGAAAAACATTGGCTGACCGCTCCCAACCAATAGGAATCCCCACCAAGTTGACTACTTTAAAATGGTGGAATCCCTCAAATGGCAATGTCCATGCAAAAAAAAACTGGGTTATATCCTAGTTGAGTCCTATGGTATTGCTACAGACAGTGACAGTCAAGCAGAGAAACAACGTACCTTTCTGAGTTGAGCGACATCAGCTTGGCCACATCGTAGCAGATACGAGCCTCGAGAACACAGCAGTTTTCATAGGCCTGTCTGTACGGAGAGACAGACAGGTGGAAGAGACACAGACGAGATGGGAAAGATTAAAGTTATAGAAACAGAGAAATCTGTATGTCGAAGTCTCCAGCAGGTCTTTCGAACCCCTCGCTGGCGAAAGTCTCTCTGATGTCTCGGTACTATAATATATTGCTATTGAACAGACGCTTTGATCCAAAGCAACTTAATCACACGTCAATAATCCCCCCCCATGTGGTTTGAGCCTGCGGGAATTGAACCCGCGACCCTTGACGTTTCCAAGCACCATGCTCTACCGACTGAGGAACACATGTATCACAGACGTAGAAATAGAATGACTAGAATGGGGGAGGTGTCCAACCCCTAGCCCATAACCCAGAGGTCTCAGACCTCTGAATTTAGAGAGTACGCGCATAGGTACACTCAACTCGGACACAGGGCCACCCAGCACGGGAGGTTAAAGGTTAAACTCCACCACTTTCCAACCTCATTATCTCCAACAGCGTCAACGAAAACAGAACATTTATATGTTTTGTAGGAAAAAAAATATGAAGTTCAAAATCTCTACCTGATGACATCGGCAACAAGTTAAACACACCATGAGATTGGCAGTACTGTGGAGACAGGAAATACCCTCCCTTGGACTAGAAGTTAAACACACCATGAGATTGGCAGTACTGTGGAGAGAGACAGGAAATACCCTCCCTTGGACTAGAAATCCATTGCTGGTTTTGAAAAATCAGTTTATTTTTTATTTTTAACCCCACCCTGTGATGTCACAGAGAAGCATATATAGACTCTGGTGTGGTGCTGAGATAATAAACAGAAACATGCTGTTTTGATATATAGACTGGCGTGGTGCTGAGATAATGAACAGAAACATGCTGTTTTGATATATAGACTGGTTTGGTGCTGAGATAATGAACAGGAGGTTGAGAAGTGGTGGAGTTGCCCTTTAATGTGAAAGGCGATGTCTGTTCTAGTCATTCTGTTTCTATGGTCACAGTGACCACAGCCACTAAACTGTACAGGACGACAACACGATGACAGAGAAGTGGATTAGATTCACATACAAAAGCCTGTCAAATTGAGGACATGATGCAGCTTCCTCATTCTAGTGATCTAATGACATTTTATTACAGGACAGGACTGTAATCCAATGACATTTTATTACATCAAAAACATTCAATAGGATGAATTACATTGGTTTCCTGTCCTAAGGTGTCACACATGGCTCTCTGTCTCTCTCTGAGGCTACTGGCCGAACCTCACGTGGGTCTCTCTCTGAGGCTACTGGCCAAACCTCACGTGGGTCTCTCTCTAGGCTACTGGCCAAACCTCACGTGGGTCTCTCTCTGAGGCTACTGGCCAAACCTCACGTGGGTCTCTCTCTGAGGCTACTGGCCAAACCTCACGTGGGTCTCTCTCTGAGGCTACTGGCCAAACCTCACGTGGGTCTCTCTCTGAGGCTACTGGCCAAACCTCACGTGGGTCTCTCTCTAGGCTACTGGCCAAACCTCACGTGGGTCTCTCTCTAGGCTACTGGCCAAACCTCACGTGGGTCTCTCTCTGAGGCTACTGGCCAAACCTCACGTGGGTCTCTCTCTAGGCTACTGGCCAAACCTCACGTGGGTCTCTCTCTAGGCTACTGGCCAAACCTCACGTGGGTCTCTCTCTAGGCTACTGGCCAAACCTCACGTGGGTCTCTCTCTGAGGCTACTGGCCAAACCTCACGTGGGTCTCTCTCTAGGCTACTGGCCAAACCTCATGTGGGTCTCTCTCTAAGCTACTGGCCAAAACTCACGTGGGTCTCTCTCTGAGGCTACTGGCCAAAACTCACGTGGGTCTCTCTCTAGGCTACTGGCCAAACCTCATGTGGGTCTCTCTCTAAGCTACTGGCCAAACCTCATGTGGGTCTCTCTCTGAGGCTACTGGCCAAACCTCACGTGGGTCTCTCTCTGAGGCTACTGGCCAAAACTCACGTGGGTCTCTCTCTAGGCTACTGGCCAAACCTCATGTGGGTCTCTCTCTAAGCTACTGGCCAAACCTCATGTGGGTCTCTCTCTAAGCTACTGGCCAAACCTCATGTGGGTCTCTCTCTGAGGCTACTGGCCAAACCTCACGTGGGTCTCTCTCTGAGGCTACTGGCCAAACCTCACGTGGGTCTCTCTCTAGGCTACTGGCCAAACCTCATGTGGGTCTCTCTCTAAGCTACTGGCCAAAACTCACGTGGGTCTCTCTCTGAGGCTACTGGCCAAACCTCACGTGGGTCTCTCTCTAGGCTACTGGCCAAACCTCATGTGGGTCTCTCTCTAAGCTACTGGCCAAAACTCACGTGGGTCTCTCTCTGAGGCTACTGGCCAAACCTCACGTGGGTCTCTCTCTAGGCTACTGGCCAAACCTCATGTGGGTCTCTCTCTAGGCTACTGGCCAAATCTCACGTGGGTCTCTCTCTAGGCTACTAGCCAAACCTCACGTGGGTCTCTCTCTAGGCTACTGGCCAAATCTCACGTGGGTCTCTCTCTAGGCTACTAGCCAAATCTCACGTGGGTCTCTCTCTAGGCTACTGGCCAAACCTCACGTGGGTCTCTCTCTAGGCTACTGGCCAAACCTCACGTGGGTCTCTCTCTAGGCTACTGGCCAAACCTCACGTGGGTCTCTCTCTAGGCTACTGGCCAAACCTCACGTGGGTCTCTCTCTCAGCTACTGGCCAAACCACTGGCTGAAGTCTGTCTCTCTCTCTCCCACTGGCTGGAGTCTCTCTCTCTCTCTCCCACTGGCTGAAGTCTGTCTCTCTCTCTCCCACTGGCTGGAGTCTGTCTCTCTCTCTCTCTCTCTCTCCCACTGGCTGAAGTCTGTCTCTCTCTCTCCCACTGGCTGAAGTCTCTCTCTCTTTCTCCCACTGGCTGGAGTCTCTCTCTCTCTCTCCCACTGGCTGAAGTCTGTCTCTCTCTCTCTCCCACTGGCTGGAGTCTGTCTCTCTCTCTCTCCCACTGGCTGGAGTCTGTCTCTCTCTCTCCCACTGGCTGAAGTCTCTCTCTCTTTCTCCCACTGGCTGAAGTCTCTCTCTCTCTCCCACTGGCTGAAGTCTGTCTCTCTCTTTCTCCCACTGGCTGAAGTCTGTCTCTCTCTCTCTCCCACTGGCTGGAGTCTGTCTCTCTCTCTCTCTCTCCCCACTGGCTGGAGTCTGTCTCTCTCTCCCACTGGCTGAAGTCTGTCTCTCTCTCTCTCCCACTGGCTGGAGTCTGTCTCTCTCTCTCCCACTGGCTGAAGTCTGTCTCTCTCTCTCCCACTGGCTGGAGTCTGTCTCTCTCTCTTTCTCCCACTGGCTGGAGTCTGTCTCTCTCTCTCTCCCACTGGCTGGAGTCTGTCTCTCTCTTTCTCCCACTGGCTGGAGTCTGTCTCTCTCTCTCTCCCACTGGCTGGAGTCTGTCTCTCTCTTTCTCCCACTGGCTGGAGTCTGTCTCTCTCTCTCTCTCCCACTGGCTGGAGTCTGTCTCTCTCTCTTTCTCCCACTGGCTGGAGTCTGTCTCTCTCTCTCCCACTGGCTGAAGTCTGTCTCTCTCTCTCCCACTGGCTGAAGTCTGTCTCTCTCTCCCACTGGCTGGAGTCTCTCTCTCTCTCCCCACTGGCTGAAGTCTGTCTCTCTCTCTCCCCACTGGCTGGAGTCTGTCTCTCTCTCTCTCTCCCACTGGCTGGAGTCTGTCTCTCTCTCTCCCACTGGCTGAAGTCTCTCTCTCTTTCTCCCACTGGCTGAAGTCTCTCTCTCTCTTTCTCCCACTGGCTGAAGTCTCTCTCTCTCTTTCTCCCACTGGCTGAAGTCTGTCTCTCTCTCTCTCTCTCTCCCACTGGCTGGAGTCTGTCTCTCTCTCTCTCTCTCTCCACTGGCTGGAGTCTGTCTCTCTCTCCCACTGGCTGGAGTCTGTCTCTCTCTCCCACTGGCTGGAGTCTGTCTCTCTCTCTCCCACTGGCTGAAGTCTCTCTCTCTCCCACTGGCTGGAGTCTGTCTCTCTCTCTCTCCCACTGGCTGAAGTCTCTCTCTCTCTCTCTCCCACTGGCTGGAGTCTCTCTCTCTCTCTCCCACTGGCTGGAGTCTCTCTCTCTCTCTCTCCCACTGGCTGGAGTCTGTCTCTCTCTCTCTCTCTCCCACTGGCTGGAGTCTGTCTCTCTCTCTCTCCCACTGGCTGGAGTCTCTCTCTCTCTCTCTCCCACTGACTGAAGTCTCTCTCTCTCTCTCCCACTGGCTGAAGTCTGTCTCTCTCTCTCCCACTGGCTGGAGTCTCTCTCTCTCTCTCCCACTGGCTGGAGTCTCTCTCTCTCTCTCCCACTGGCTGAAGTCTCTCTCTCTCTCCCACTGGCTGGAGTCTGTCTCTCTCTCTCTCCCACTGGCTGAAGTCTCTCTCTCTCTCCCACTGGCTGGAGTCTCTCTCTCTCTCTCTCCCACTGACTGAAGTCTCTCTCTCTCTCTCCCACTGGCTGGAGTCTGTCTCTCTCTCTCTCTCTCTCCCACTGGCTGAAGTCTGTCTCTCTCTTTCTCCCACTGGCTGGAGTCTCTCTCTCTCCCACTGGCTGAAGTCTGTCTCTCTCTGACATTTCTCTGTCTCACAAGTATGGGTCTTCACTCCTTTACATGTGAAGAGACAGACGAGGCGACAGGAGAAAGAGGTATTTCTGGAACACAGGAAGTGTGGTGGTGAACAACATTAGATTTAGTGTAATACTATTTTGTGATCTAGCCACGACCCGGTTCCTCCCAGTGTGTCCCCCCCAGCCCCTAATACAGCCTAACACACGACTCACATGATTCAGCTCATAGGCTTTTTTTGTTAGGAGCAATCACACAGATAGGCCTGCTATTGTCTGTATAGTGCCGGGACTCGTGGACACAAACACACACACACACCAGGGGTAGGGTCAGGACAAGTAAAGCCTTACCCAACTGACGAGGGAATGGGTGTCAATATAATGTAGCCCTGTTGACAGACTACTCTCAGAGAGACTACATTAATGTAACCCTGTAGAGAGACTCCATTAATGTAACCCTGTAGAGAGACTCCATTAATATAACCCTGTAGAGAGACTCCATTAATGTAACCCTGTAGAGAGACTCCATTAATATAACCCTGTAGAGAGACTCCATTAATGTAACCCTGTAGAGAGACTCCATTAATATAACCCTGTAGAGACTACATTAATGTAACCCTGTAGAGACTCCATTAATATAACCCTGTAGAGAGACTCCATTAATGTAACCCTGTAGAGAGACTCCATTAATGTGACCCTGTAGAGAGACTCCATTAATGTAACCCTGTAGAGAGACTCCATTAATGTAACCCTGTAGAGAGACTCCATTAATGTAACTCTGTAGAGACTCCATTAATGTAACCCTGTAGAGAGACTCCATTAATATAACCCTGTAGAGAGACTCCATTAATGTAACCCTGTAGAGAGACTCCATTAATGTAACCCTGTAGAGAGACTCCATTAATGTAACCCTGTAGAGAGACTACTCTCAGAGAGACTACATTAATGTGATTAGTATAGTTTTTTCCCCAAGGGATAAATTCTGAAAGAAACCATTGACACTTGTGATGTGAATCAGTGTTGCCAGATACAGGAAACAGACAGGACTTACTCAGTGTTGCCAGATACAGGGAACAGACAGGACTTACTCAGTGTTGCCAGATACAGGGAACAGACAGGACTTACTCAGTGTTGCCAGATACAGGGAACAGACAGGACTTACTCAGTGTTGCCAGATACAGGAAACAGACAGGACTTACTCAGTGTTGCCAGATACAGGGAACAGACAGCACTTACTCAGTGTTGCCAGATACAGGAAACAGACAGGACTTACTCAGTGTTGCCAGATACAGGAAACAGACAGGACTTACTCAGTGTTGCCAGATACAGGGAACAGACAGGACTTACTCAGTGTTGCCAGATACAGGAAACAGACAGGACTTACTCAGTGTTGCCAGATACAGGGAACAGACAGGACTTACTCAGTGTTGCCAGATACAGGGAACAGACAGGACTTACTCAGTGTTGCCAGATACAGGGAACAGACAGGACTTACTCAGTGTTGCCAGATACAGGGAACAGACAGGACTTACTCAGTGTTGCCAGATACAGGGAACAGACAGGACTTACTCAGTGTTGCCAGATACAGGGAACAGACAGGACTTACTCAGTGTTGCCAGATACAGGGAACAGACAGGACTTACTCAGTGTTGCCAGATACAGGAAACAGACAGGACTTACTCAGTGTTGCCAGATACAGGGAACAGACAGGACTTACTCAGTGTTGCCAGATACAGGGAACAGACAGGACTTACTCAGTGTTGCCAGATACAGGGAACAGACAGGACTTACTCAGTGTTGCCAGATACAGGGAACAGACAGGACTTACTCAGTGTTGCCAGATACAGGGAACAGACAGCACTTACTCAGTGTTGCCAGATACAGGGAACAGACAGGACTTACTCAGTGTTGCCAGATACAGGGAACAGACAGGACTTACTCAGTGTTGCCAGATACAGGGAACAGACAGGACTTACTCAAAGTGTTGCTTGATACAGGAAACAGACAGGACTTACTCAAAGTGTTGCTTGATGTGCTTCTCCTCTGCATACTTGGAGATCCCGTTGACAAATAAAGTGCGCTTCACCTAAGAATAAACAAAGAGCAAAAAGATGAAGATACAGTGTCGTTTTCACATTGACCTGGTATATCTACAGCCTGCCTCCAGGTAGTGGAGGGACATTTAGGACATGGGTGGTGTGTGTGTGTGTGTGTTCATACCACCCACCAGATCGTCCTCTCTGTAGTGCATCTTGGAGGTGTGTGTGTGTGTGTGCTCATACCACCCACCAGATCGTCCTCTCTGTAGTGCATCTTGGAGGTGTGTGTGTGTGTGTGTGTGTGCTCATACCACCCACCAGATCGTCCTCTCTGTAGTGCATCTTGGAGGTGTGTGTGTGTGTGTGTGTGTGTGTGTGTGTGTGTGTGTGTTCATACCACCCACCAGATCGTCCTCTCTGTAGTGCATCTTGGAGGTGTAGTGCATCTTGGAGGTGTGTGTGTGTGTGTGTGTGTGTGTGTGTGTGTGTGTGTTCATACCACCCACCAGATCGTCCTCTCTGTAGTGCATCTTGGAGGTGTGCCGTCTCATGCTGTACACGGTCAGCAACAGGTAGAGGAACGCAAAGGTGGTGTGGAGCCACAGCAGCATGTTACTGAGAGGGGGGGGGGGGGGGGCAGAAACAGACACACAGACAGTTAGTCAGACAGACAGGCAAGCAGACAGACAGACAGGCAGGCAGAAAGACAGACAGACAGTTAGTCAGACAGGCAGACAGTTAGTCAGACAGACAGGCAGGCAGAAAGACAGACAGGCAGAAAGACAGGCAGACATACAGGCAATTAGTCAGACAGACAGGCAGGCAGAAAGACAAGACAGACAGTTAGTCAGACAGGCAGACAGTTAGACAGTCAGTCAGGCAGGCAGGCAGACAGACAGGCAGTTAGACAGGCAGACAGTTAGTCAGACAGACAGACAGTTAGTCAGACAGACAGTTAGTCAGACAGACAGTTAGTCAGACAGACAGTTAGTCAGACAGACAGTTAGTCAGACAGACAGGCAGTCAGACACCAACCATTCCTTCTGTAATTGAAACCTAAATAAAGCACTATTGTAGAATCACTCACTTGGCATCCAGATTGGCTAAAGTGGTGCGTCCAAAACTGTAGGCATCATTTTCTGTTTGGGAAAAATGGTTAGGTCAGAGGGTAGAAACAGGAGAATAACGGGACATTACGCTGTTGAATGTACGTTCTAGTTCATTATATTTCTATGGGTGGGTTATTTAATGGGAATGTACTGTACGTTCTAGTTCATTATATTTCTATGGGTGGGTTATTAAAAGGGAATGTACTGTACAATCTAGTTCATTATATTTCTATGGGTGGGTTATTAAAAGGGAATGTACTGTACGTTCTAGTTCATTATATTTCTATGGGTGGGTTATTGAATGCGAATGTACGTTCTAGTTCATTATATTTCTATGGGTGGGTTATTTAATGGGAATGTACTGTACGTTCTAGTTCATTATATTTCTATGGGTGGGTTATTGAATGTACTGTACGTTCTAGTTCATTATATTTCTATGGGTGGGTTATTGAATGTGAATGTACTGTACGTTCTAGAACATTATATATCTATGGGTGGGTTTCAGCATCTTTGTCTTCAGATGAGGTTGTGGTGGTTTCTGGTTTTTATATGAAAGTGAGGAAATGAATCCACAAGGAGCTGATTCAATTCATGTGATACACAGAATATATTTAAAATGGCTTCAGTCCAATCCACCCTGCATGACCACAGCTTTTTCTACATAGGAGAACATTGATAGTAATTAATGGTGGTTTGTCTGTAATCTAATAACACCACTTCTAGAATTACCTCTAGGTCTTTATCTTATTAACACAAGGGCCTTGTGGTTAGTGTCCACCCTGAGATTGGAAGGTTGGGGGTTCAATCCCCGGTCAAGTCATAACAAAGACTAAAAAAAAGAAAAATGGGACCCGATGCTCCTCTGCTTGGCATGAAAGGAGATGGATTGGGGGTACGGCCCTAAGATAGACTAGTGTCCTGTCCAGGAGGTGTCCTGCTACATCAAGCTGCTACAGAAACAGGAGATAGACTAGTGTCTTGTCCAGGGGGTGTCCTGGTACATCAAGCTGCTACAGAAACAGGAGATAGACTAGTGTCCTGTCCAGGAGGTGTCCTGCTACATCAAGCTGCTACAGAAACAGGAGATAGACTAGTGTCCTGTCCAGGGGGTGTCCTGTACATCAAGCTGTCTCACTACAGAAACAGGAGATAGACTAGTGTCCTGTCCAGGGGGTGTCCTGGTACATCAAGCTGTCTCACTACAGAAACAGGAGATAGACTAGTGTCCTGTCCAGGGGGTGTCCTGGTACATCAAGCTGTCTCACTACAGAAACAGGAGATAGACTAGTGTCCTGTCCAGGAGGTGTCCTGTACATCAAGCTGTCTCACTACAGAAACAGGAGATAGACTAGTGTCCTGTCCAGGGGGTGTCCTGGTACATCAAGCTGTCTCACTACAGAAACAGGAAATAGACTAGTGTCCTGTCCAGGGGGTGTCCTGTACATCACGCTGTCTCACTACAGAAACAGGAGATAGACTAGTGTCCTGTCCAGGGGGTGTCCTGGTACATCAAGCTGTCTCACTACAGAAACAGGAGATAGACTAGTGTCCTGTCCAGGGGGTGTCCTGGTACATCAAGCTGTCTTACTACAGAAACAGGAGGTAGACTAGTGTCCTGTCCAGGGGGTGTCCTGGTACATCAAGCTGTCTCACTACAGAAACAGGAGGTAGACTAGTGTCTTGTCCAGGAGGTGTCCTGGTACATCAAGCTGTCTCACTACAGAAACAGGAGATAGACTAGTGTCCTGTCCAGGGGGTGTCCTGTACATCAAGCTGCCTCACTACAGAAACAGGAGATAGACTAGTGTCCTGTCCAGGGGGTGTCCTGGTACATCAAGCTGTCTCACTACAGAAACAGGAGATAGACTAGTGTCCTGTCCAGGGGGTGTCCTGGTACATCAAGCAGTCTCACTACAGAAACAGGAGATAGACTAGTGTCCTGTCCAGGGGGTGTCCTGGTACATCAAGCTGTCTCACTACAGAAACAGGAGATAGACTAGTATATATGATATATGAGCCCACAGGACAGGAGTCTGAGCCTCCACTTTGATGAGATCAAATCAAATCTAATTTTATTGGTCACATACACACTGTTAGCAGATGTTAATGCGAGTGCAGCGGAACGCTTGTAGATGGAAACTACAACGATATAACCCCTCGAGCCACCGAAGTTAAAATAGGCACAATTCAAACTATAACTACAACCTCAAAGGTCCTATACACCCAACAGATCTGAACTAAACAACTTCTTAAGTTTTATTTTATTTTTTATTTAACGAGGCAAGACCGACAGGGCCCTGATCAAAACAAGTGCACTACATGGAAGGGGAGGGGGGAGGCGCCATTTATGATGTCGTCATGGCCACCATCCCAGTGTTTGTCTCTCAGGTGTTTCCTGAAGTCCCGTCCCCTAAACCCCGCTCACCCAATAGGTTTCCTGAGAAGTTGACGGGCAGGACGATGGCCACTGAGAGCACGCCCACCACCACCAGCAGACCAATGATGTGCCTCTGGAAGGAGAGGTAGTGCACAGCATCCTCTCCACACTTCTCCCTGATCTCCTCATCCCTAGCGAGAGAGACAGAGAGAGACAGAGAGAGACAGAGAGAGCGAGAGAGAGACAGAGAGAGACAGAGAGAGACAGAGAGAGACAGAGAGAGACAGAGACAGACAGAGAGAGACAGAGAGAGACAGAGACAGACAGAGAGAGACAGAGACAGACAGAGACAGACAGAGACAGACAGAGACAGACAGAGACAGACAGAGACAGACAGACAGAGCATGTATTTTTTTTAAATTGAATCTTTATTTAACCAGTCACTGAGACAGAGTATTTTATACAAGAACACAGTCAGAGAGATACTAACCAGGGTCCAGCCGTGCAGAGCTCTGAACACAGTCACTGACAGTTAAACTCACAAGGCTAATTACACCACACCACACACACCACACACACCACACCACACACACACACACACAACCTTGAGAACGACTGATATGGATTTGTTTAGGGCCGATGCCGATAATGATTTTTGGGGGTCAAGGAGGCCGATCGATGGGTGATATTTTAGGCCGATATTCAATATCATTCAATATGTAAAGAGAATATAGAGAATATAAAATAACATCTATTTAATGCAAATAGGTTCAACGTAACGTCATGATTTAGTGATCAAGGGAACAAAACTGAACAAAATATACAACGCAACATGTAAAGTGTTGGTCCCATGTTTCATGAGTTGAAATAAAAGATCCCAGAAATGTTCCATACGCACAAAAAGCTGATTTCTCTCAAATTTGATGCACAACTTTGTTTACATCACAGTTAGTGAGCATTTCACCTTTGCCAAGATAATCCATCCACCTAACAGGTGTGTCACATCAAGAAGCTTATTAAACAGCATGATCATTACACAGGTGCACCTTGTCCTGGGGACAATAAAAGCTCACTCTAAAATGTGTAGTTTTGTCAAACAACACCACAGATGTTTCAAGTTGAGGGAGCAGCAATTGGTATGCTGACTGCAGGAAGGTCCACCAGAGCTGTTGCCAGAGAATTACATGTTAATTTCTCTACCATAAGCCGCCTCCAAGGTTGTATTAGATAAATTGGCTGTACGTCCAACCGGCCTCACAACAGCAGACCACGTGTATAGCGATTTGCTGATGTCAAAGTTGTAAACAGAGGGTCCCCATGGTGGAGGTGGGGTTATGGTATGGTGTTTGCTGATGTCAAAGTTGTAAACAGAGGGCCCCATGGTGGAGGTGGGGTTATGGTATGGTCTGGGCAGGTATCGGACAATGAACACAATTGATTTTAGCGATGGAAATTTGAATGCAGAGACAATTACGAGATCCTGAGGCCCATTGTCGTGCCATTCATCCGCCACCATCACCTCATGTTTCAGCATGATAATGCACGGCACCATGGCGCAAGGATCTGGACACAATTCCTGGAAGCTGAACATGTCCCAGTTCTTCCATGGCCTGCATACTCACCAGACATGTCACTCATTAAGCATGTTTGGGATGCTCTGGATCGATGTGCACGACACCGAGTTCCAGTTCCCGCCAATAACCAGCAACTTCGCACAGACCACAATCAACAGCCTGATCAATTCTATGCGAAAGAGATGTGTCGTGCTGCATGAGGCAAATGGTGGTCACACCAGATACTGACTGGTTTTCTGATCCACGGCCCTACCTTTTTATTAAAGGTATCTGTGACCAATAGATGTATATCTGTATTCCCAGTCATGTGTAATCCATAGATTAGGACCTAATTGATTAACTGTAACTCTTAAAATCTTTTCAAATGGTTGCATGTTGTGATTATATTTTTGTTCAGTATATTATGTCATTTTCCGTGATGGGAGAAGAAGAAACTGTTCAGCTGTCAGGACGCATCTCTAAACAACTCCGCTGTCAGGATGAAATTCCAAACAACTCAATTGGCTAGTTCAGCTGTTTGTCAAGAAATGGGAGGGTTGTAACATGTATCCTACTACTGCGATTGGATCGTGCGAGGCTGCAACTCCGCTCATATCACTTGCTACTGTTTACTGCTACTATGATAACTAGCTCAAATGGCAAAGACATTTGCTACCAATCTTTAAATGTGCATAATAATATCGAACATGGAGAGCGAGGATAGGAAATAATTTTAAACATCGTTCTGTCTGAATGACTCAAATCTTTCCGCCGTTTTAAGAAGTGTGATACTCACACTGATCTACAGCTTTCTTGGGTTCATCTTAGGTAGCTAAACCTATTGCGTTTTTAAAACGCTCCCTATTTCACCTATCATCTAACCTGACTATCAACGGTTAATTTTTCGGATTTGATTGTGGCTGGTCAGATCAGCACAACAGTAAATAGTTAACGTTACAACACGCAAATCAGATGGCTCTTTGCCCCAAAATGAGGCATGTTCAAAATAATGACCTGCTAATGTTAGCTAGCTACATTGGCACTTAGCTCCTAACTGATATGTTTATCTAGCCAGCTAGCTAGCATAGTAGATAATATGGCTAGCTACATTGGCACTTAGCTCCTAACTGATATGTTTATCTAGCCAGCTAGCTAGCATAGTAGATACTGTGGCTAGCTACATTGGCCATTAGCTACTAACCAATATGTTTATCTAGCCAGCTAGCTAGCTAGCATAGTAGATAATATGGCCAGCTACATTGGCCATTAGCTCCTAACTGATATGTTTATCTAGCCAGCTAGCTAGCATCGTAGATAATATGGCTAGCTACCTAACATCACAGATGAAAGGGTTTGTTATCGTAATCTTTGCTAACAGGTCACATAGCTGTCTGTTTAGCTAGCACGTCCACAACAAGCCAAATTAGTAGTGAATTAATTACACTAAACTAATATTTGCAACAAGAGATCGATTTTGATCACCGTGTCAATTAATCTGTTTCTCAATAGTGCATCTTTCGGGTTGGAGAATGAGCTAGTTTGCTGCGGATTTTCCCAGCTAGACATTCTTCAGTGAGTGGTGGCTGGCAGAGCAGCAGTTTTGCTAAGTAAAGGGACTATCAAAGGCTGATGGCCAATATCAGCCCGATATATTGGCTCAGCTGATTATCGGTCGTTCTCTCTCTGACACACACTCACACACAACCCACTGCATGGGAGACTCACTTTATGCGGAAGATGGCTGTTAACCAGGAGCAGAAGCCCTAGAGAGAGAAGAGATTAGGTTAGACCTGCTGTAGATTAGATGAGGTTAGATGTGTCATAGATTAGATTTATTAAATCTGCCATAGGTTAGGTTAGATCTGCTGTAGGTTAGGTTAGATCTGCTGTAGGTTAGGTTAGATCTGCCGTAGGTTAGAGTAGATCTGCCGTATGTTAGGTTAGATCTGCCGTAGGTTAGGTTAGATCTGCAGAAGGTTAGGTTAGATCTGCCGTAGGTTAGGTTAGATCTGCTGTAGGTTAGGTTAGATCTGCTGTAGGTTAGGTTAGATCTGCTGTAGGTTAGGTTAGATCTGCCGTATGTTAGGTTAGATCTGCAGAAGGTTAGGTTAGATCTGCCGTAGGTTAGGTTAGATCTGCCGTAGGTTAGGTTAGATCTGCCGTAGGTTAGGTTAGATCTGCCGTAGGTTAGGTTAGATCTGCCGTAGGTTAGATCTGCAGAAGGTTAGGTTAGATCTGCAGAAGGTTAGGTTAGATCTGCCGTAGGTTAGGTTAGATCTGCCGTAGGTTAGGTTAGATCTGCCGTAGGTTAGGTTAGATCTGCCGTAGGTTAGAGTAGATCTGCCGTAGGTTAGAGTAGATCTGCCGTAGGTTAGAGTAGATCTGCCGTAGGTTAGAGTAGATCTGCCGTAGGTTAGAGTAGATCTGCCGTAGGTTAGGTTAGATCTGCTGTAGGTTAGGTTAGATCTGCAGAAGGTTAGGTTAGATCTGCCGTAGGTTAGACCAGGTCTATCGTAGGTTAGGATCAGATCAAATCCAATTGTATTTGTCACATACACGTGGTTAGCAGATGTTAATGCGAGTGTAGCGAAATGCTTGTGCTTCTAGTTCCGACAATGCAGTAATAACCAACAAGTAATCTAACTAACAATTCCACAACTACTACCTCATACACACAAGTGTAAAGGAATGAAAGAATATGTACATAAAGATATATGAATGAGTGATGGCCGAACGGCATAGGCAAGATGCAGTAGATGGTATAGAGTACAGTATACATATCCTACATTACTCATCTCATATGTATAAACATATAAATGTGGCATTGTTTAAAGTGTCTAGTGATACATGTATTACATAATTTCAATGTCAATGAACAGCATTCTTATAGGTATTCCTCTGCAGAAGGTTAGGTTAGATCTGCAGAAGGTTAGGTTAGATCTGCTGTAGGTTAGGGTAGGTCTGGGGAGTCAGGTAGCCTAGTGGTTAGAGTGTTGGATTAACAACCGAAAGGGTTGCAAGTTCAAATCCCCGAGCTGACAAGGTAAAAATCTTTTGTTCTGCCCCTGAACAGGTAGTTAACCCACTGTTCCTAGGCCTGTCATTGAAAATAAGAATTTGTCCTTAACAGACTTGCCTAGTTAAATAAAGAAATAAATATATTTTTAAAAGATAGACTTTGTTATACACTCTGGGAAATTCTTCTGCCAGGTGACAGTAGTGGACTCAGCAAACAACTCCAATCACAACCCAACCTTGAGCGTTTCTAGATCTAGATCTAGATCCTATCTTGTTCTGAGGTAAAATACACTTGGTCAGCAATTCAAAGTCAAAGTCATTTTTTGTTTATGCTGACGATTAGGGCTGTGACGGTCGTAGAATTTTGGATGACAGCAACCGTTGGAATAACGTGGACCCTAGGAGGAGTCGCTACTTCTGCAACGACTAATGAGGATCCTCATAAAATACCAGATAGTGAAAACAAACAAAAATGTAAATGCACATTTACACACATTCTCCTCTGCTCCTGACTGCATGTGCTGCCATAGAAATAGAACGAATAGAACAGGCGTCCCCCATTCAAGTCAATGATGGTATAATGGGTGGACTGGCCACCATGGCAAGTGAACCTATAGGAGCAAAGATCTAAGTAAAACACGTGCTGTGATTGGTTGATTAAACTCAACATTCCATTGCGTGAGCCACATCCGTTAATGTAATTTGAATGAACATTCTACATTGCCATGGCAATTATTGCATCACAATACGGCCATTGCGAGTGTACCCATGAGTTTACCAGTTAAATTTCCAGGGTTAGAGGTTTCCAAGCCTGTTCTAGTCATTATATTTCTGTGTGTGCAGCTGCCGCATTGTGGTCAATCAGTCAGCTGTTCGTTTGACTATATATATGACAGTTATTTAATTTTCATGACAGTTTCCATCCCTAACACGGTAATTGTACTAGCTCTACTGACAATATGAAGTCATTTATTACAAGCTCTTTCTCAAACATGTTTTTGTGTTGTAATTTAGTCCAAGTGCAGTGGTTTTCAACATGTGGTTCGCGGGGGGGGGTTGTCTACTGCAGGTGGTCCACAAATTTACGTTCAAATTATGTCTTTTTTCTTCTTAAAAAAAATATCAACAGTTGGCAGTATTACTGGTACAAGAAATGTCACGTTACTTTTCACAATGCAAATGGTTTGTGACTCTTCGATGGTGTTCCTCAAGAGCTTTTAACAGTGATTTGGTGGTCTCCGGAACCGACAAGGTTGGAAACCGATGCTCTAGCGTAGACGATCCACACCCCATGACCCCAGTAAAAACAGGAAGTGGTACTTACGTTGTCTCGCTGCTCAAAGTCCACTGAGCTGGAGACAGAGGTCAGGCGTTCGTAGCGATCGGGAAGCTCTGACGTTATGGCAGACGCCACACTGCGCACACACACACACACAATGTTAAAAGGATACAATTAGTATTAGCTTAGCATTAGCCTAGCACTCCCCAAAAACAAACCTGATGGAGATCGCTTTAGCCAAGCATTAGCATAGCACAACACCCAAAAGTTAGGCTTTGATATCACCATTGAAGTACAGTATCAATGGTGTATTTATTTACAGAGTAGTTAGTTCACTGGCCACACATGTACTAGGCTCTGAAATGGTCTGCAGAGGCTGGTCCTGGACTGTGTTCACACGGTTGTACCACTTACAGTGCCTTGCGAAAGTATTCGGCCCCCTTGAACTTTGCGACCTTTTGCCACATTACAGGCTTCAAACATAAAGATATAAAACTGTATTTTTTTTGGAAGAATCAACAACAAGTGGGACACAATCATGAAGTGGAACGACATTTATTGGATATTTCAAACTTTTTTAACAAATCAAAAACTGAAAAATTGGGCGTGCAAAAGTATTCTTTTAAGTAAGTCTTTTTGTTTTCTATTCCCCAATTACATGTTCATTATTTAACCCTCTGTTTCCCCCATGTTGGTGTGCGTGTTTGTCATTTATGTTCTATGCTGGCGGCTGCATATGACGGCTGGTATTTTGTTGCCCGGTTTTGTATTTAGTCCCGTTTAGTCGTGGTATGTTTAGTCGTGGTATGTTTAGTCGTGGTATGTTTAGTCGTGGTATGTTTAGTCGTGGTATGTTTAGTCGTGGTATGTTTAGTCGTGGTATATTTAGTCGTGGTATGTTTAGTCGTGGTATATTTAGTCCAGTTTAGTCGTGGTATGTTTAGTCGTGGTATGTTTAGTCGTGGTATATTTAGTCGTGGTATGTTTAGTCGTGGTATGTTTAGTCGTGGTATATTTAGTGGTGGTATGTTTAGTCGTGGTATATTTAGTCGTGGTATGTTTAGTCGTGGTATATTTAGTCCAGTTTAGTGGTGGTATGTTTAGTGGTGGTATGTTTAGTGGTGGTATGTTTAGTGGTGGTATGTTTAGTCGTGGTATGTTTAGTGGTGGTATGTTTAGTGGTGGTATGTTTAGTCGTGGTATGTTTAGTCGTGGTATATTTAGTCGTGGTATGTTTAGTCGTGGTATATTTAGTCGTGGTATATTTAGTCGTGGTATATTTAGTCCAGTTTAGTCGTGGTATATTTAGTCGTGGTATATTTAGTGGTGGTATGTTTAGTGGTGGTATGTTTAGTGGTGGTATGTTTAGTGGTGGTATGTTTAGTCGTGGTATGTTTAGTCGTGGTATGTTTAGTGGTGGTATATTTAGTCGTGGTATGTTTAGTCGTGGTATATTTAGTCGTGGTATATTTAGTCCAGTTTAGTGGTGGTATGTTTAGTGGTGGTATGTTTAGTGGTGGTATGTTTAGTGGTGGTATGTTTAGTGGTGGTATGTTTAGTGGTGGTATGTTTAGTCGTGGTATATTTAGTCGTGGTATGTTTAGTCGTGGTATATTTAGTCCAGTTTAGTGGTGGTATGTTTAGTGGTGGTATGTTTAGTGGTGGTATGTTTAGTGGTGGTATGTTTAGTGGTGGTATGTTTAGTGGTGGTATGTTTAGTGGTGGTATGTTTAGTGGTGGTATGTTTAGTGGTGGTATGTTTAGTGGTGGTATGTTTAGTGGTGGTATGTTTAGTCGTGGTATATTTAGTGGTGGTATATTTAGTCGTGGTATATTTAGTCCAGTTTAGTCGTGGTATATTTAGTCGTGGTATATTTAGTGGTGGTATGTTTATTGGTGGTATGTTTAGTGGTGGTATATTTAGTGGTGGTATGTTTAGTGGTGGTATGTTTAGTGGTGGTATGTTTAGTGGTGGTATGTTTAGTGGTGGTATGTTTAGTGGTGGTATGTTTAGTCGTGGTATATTTAGTGGTGGTATGTTTAGTGGTGGTATGTTTAGTGGTGGTATGTTTAGTGGTGGTATGTTTAGTGGTGGTATGTTTAGTCGTGGTATATTTAGTCCAGTTTAGTCGTGGTATATTTAGTCGTGGTATGTTTAGTCGTGGTATGTTTAGTCGTGGTATGTTTAGTGGTGGTATGTTTAGTGGTGGTATATTTAGTGGTGGTATGTTTAGTGGTGGTATGTTTAGTGGTGGTATGTTTAGTGGTGGTATGTTTAGTGGTGGTATGTTTAGTCGTGGTATGTTTAGTCGTGGTATATTTAGTGGTGGTATGTTTAGTGGTGGTATGTTTAGTCGTGGTATGTTTAGTCGTGGTATATTTAGTCGTGGTATATTTAGTCGTGGTATGTTTAGTGGTGGTATGTTTAGTCGTGGTATGTTTAGTCGTGGTATGTTTAGTCGTGGTGTGTTTAGTCGTGGTGTATTTAGTGGTGGTATGTTTAGTGGTGGTATGTTTAGTGGTGGTATATTTAGTGGTGGTATATTTAGTCCAGTTTAGTCGTGGTATATTTAGTCGTGGTATATTTAGTCCAGTTTAGTCGTGGTATATTTAGTCGTGGTATGTTTAGTCGTGGTATATTTAGTCGTGGTATGTTTAGTCGTGGTATGTTTTGTCGTGGTATGTTTTGTCGTGGTATGTTTAGTCCAGTTTAGTCGTGGTATATTTAGTCGTGGTATGTTTAGTCGTGGTATGTTTAGTCGTGGTATATTTAGTCGTGGTATGTTTAGTCGTGGTATATTTAGTCGTGGTATATTTAGTCGTGGTATATTTAGTCCAGTTTAGTCGTGGTATATTTAGTCGTGGTATGTTTAGTCGTGGTATATTTAGTCGTGGTATGTTTAGTGGTGGTATGTTTAGTGGTGGTATGTTTAGTGGTGGTATGTTTAGTCGTGGTATGTTTAGTCGTGGTATATTTAGTGGTGGTATATTTAGTCGTGGTATATTTAGTCGTGGTATGTTTAGTGGTGGTATATTTAGTCGTGGTATGTTTAGTCGTGGTATATTTAGTCGTGGTATATTTAGTCGTGGTATATTTAGTCGTGGTATATTTAGTCGTGGTATATTTAGTGGTGGTATATTTAGTCGTGGTATATTTAGTCGTGGTATATTTAGTCGTGGTATATTTAGTCGTGGTATATTTAGTGGTGGTATATTTAGTCGTGGTATATTTAGTCGTGGTATATTTAGTCGTGGTATGTTTAGTCGTGGTATGTTTAGTGGTGGTATGTTTAGTCGTGGTATGTTTAGTCGTGGTATGTTTAGTCGTGGTATGTTTAGTCGTGGTATATTTAGTCCAGTTTAGTCGTGGTATGTTTAGTCGTGGTATGTTTAGTCGTGGTATATTTAGTCGTGGTATGTTTAGTCGTGGTATGTTTAGTCGTGGTATGTTTAGTCGTGGTATATTTAGTGGTGGTATGTTTAGTCGTGGTATATTTAGTCGTGGTATGTTTAGTCGTGGTATATTTAGTCCAGTTTAGTGGTGGTATGTTTAGTGGTGGTATGTTTAGTGGTGGTATGTTTAGTGGTGGTATGTTTAGTCGTGGTATGTTTAGTGGTGGTATGTTTAGTCGTGGTATGTTTAGTCGTGGTATATTTAGTGGTGGTATGTTTAGTGGTGGTATGTTTAGTCGTGGTATGTTTAGTCGTGGTATGTTTAGTCGTGGTATATTTAGTCGTGGTATATTTAGTCGTGGTATGTTTAGTGGTGGTATGTTTAGTCGTGGTATGTTTAGTCGTGGTATGTTTAGTCGTGGTGTGTTTAGTCGTGGTGTATTTAGTGGTGGTATGTTTAGTGGTGGTATGTTTAGTGGTGGTATATTTAGTGGTGGTATATTTAGTCCAGTTTAGTCGTGGTATATTTAGTCGTGGTATATTTAGTCCAGTTTAGTCGTGGTATATTTAGTCGTGGTATGTTTAGTCGTGGTATATTTAGTCGTGGTATGTTTAGTCGTGGTATGTTTTGTCGTGGTATGTTTTGTCGTGGTATGTTTAGTCCAGTTTAGTCGTGGTATATTTAGTCGTGGTATGTTTAGTCGTGGTATGTTTAGTCGTGGTATATTTAGTCGTGGTATGTTTAGTCGTGGTATATTTAGTCGTGGTATATTTAGTCGTGGTATATTTAGTCCAGTTTAGTCGTGGTATATTTAGTCGTGGTATGTTTAGTCGTGGTATATTTAGTCGTGGTATGTTTAGTCGTGGTATGTTTAGTGGTGGTATGTTTAGTGGTGGTATGTTTAGTCGTGGTATGTTTAGTCGTGGTATATTTAGTGGTGGTATATTTAGTCGTGGTATATTTAGTCGTGGTATGTTTAGTGGTGGTATATTTAGTCGTGGTATGTTTAGTCGTGGTATATTTAGTCGTGGTATATTTAGTCGTGGTATATTTAGTCGTGGTATATTTAGTCGTGGTATATTTAGTGGTGGTATATTTAGTCGTGGTATATTTAGTCGTGGTATATTTAGTCGTGGTATATTTAGTCGTGGTATATTTAGTGGTGGTATATTTAGTCGTGGTATATTTAGTCGTGGTATATTTAGTCGTGGTATGTTTAGTCGTGGTATGTTTAGTGGTGGTATGTTTAGTGGTGGTATGTTTAGTGGTGGTATGTTTAGTCGTGGTATGTTTAGTCGTGGTATGTTTAGTCGTGGTATGTTTAGTCGTGGTATATTTAGTCCAGTTTAGTCGTGGTATGTTTAGTCGTGGTATGTTTAGTCGTGGTATATTTAGTCGTGGTATGTTTAGTCGTGGTATGTTTAGTCGTGGTATGTTTAGTCGTGGTATATTTAGTGGTGGTATGTTTAGTCGTGGTATATTTAGTCGTGGTATGTTTAGTCGTGGTATATTTAGTCCAGTTTAGTGGTGGTATGTTTAGTGGTGGTATGTTTAGTGGTGGTATGTTTAGTGGTGGTATGTTTAGTCGTGGTATGTTTAGTGGTGGTATGTTTAGTGGTGGTATGTTTAGTGGTGGTATGTTTAGTCGTGGTATGTTTAGTCGTGGTATATTTAGTCGTGGTATATTTAGTCGTGGTATGTTTAGTCGTGGTATATTTAGTCGTGGTATATTTAGTCGTGGTATATTTAGTCCAGTTTAGTCGTGGTATATTTAGTCGTGGTATATTTAGTGGTGGTATGTTTAGTGGTGGTATGTTTAGTGGTGGTATGTTTAGTGGTGGTATGTTTAGTGGTGGTATGTTTAGTCGTGGTATGTTTAGTGGTGGTATATTTAGTCGTGGTATGTTTAGTCGTGGTATATTTAGTCGTGGTATATTTAGTCCAGTTTAGTGGTGGTATGTTTAGTGGTGGTATGTTTAGTGGTGGTATGTTTAGTGGTGGTATGTTTAGTGGTGGTATGTTTAGTGGTGGTATGTTTAGTCGTGGTATATTTAGTCGTGGTATGTTTAGTCGTGGTATATTTAGTCCAGTTTAGTGGTGGTATGTTTAGTGGTGGTATGTTTAGTGGTGGTATGTTTAGTGGTGGTATGTTTAGTGGTGGTATGTTTAGTGGTGGTATGTTTAGTGGTGGTATGTTTAGTGGTGGTATGTTTAGTGGTGGTATGTTTAGTGGTGGTATGTTTAGTGGTGGTATGTTTAGTGGTGGTATGTTTAGTGGTGGTATGTTTAGTGGTGGTATGTTTAGTGGTGGTATGTTTAGTGGTGGTATGTTTAGTCGTGGTATATTTAGTGGTGGTATATTTAGTCGTGGTATATTTAGTCCAGTTTAGTCGTGGTATATTTAGTGGTGGTATGTTTATTGGTGGTATGTTTAGTGGTGGTATGTTTAGTGGTGGTATGTTTAGTGGTGGTATGTTTAGTGGTGGTATGTTTAGTGGTGGTATGTTTAGTGGTGGTATGTTTAGTGGTGGTATGTTTAGTGGTGGTATGTTTAGTGGTGGTATGTTTAGTGGTGGTATGTTTAGTGGTGGTATGTTTAGTGGTGGTATGTTTAGTGGTGGTATGTTTAGTGGTGGTATGTTTAGTGGTGGTATGTTTAGTCGTGGTATATTTAGTGGTGGTATATTTAGTCGTGGTATATTTAGTCCAGTTTAGTCGTGGTATATTTAGTCGTGGTATATTTAGTGGTGGTATGTTTATTGGTGGTATGTTTAGTGGTGGTATGTTTAGTGGTGGTATGTTTAGTGGTGGTATGTTTAGTGGTGGTATGTTTAGTGGTGGTATGTTTAGTGGTGGTATGTTTAGTGGTGGTATGTTTAGTGGTGGTATGTTTAGTGGTGGTATGTTTAGTGGTGGTATGTTTAGTGGTGGTATGTTTAGTGGTGGTATGTTTAGTGGTGGTATGTTTAGTCGTGGTATATTTAGTGGTGGTATGTTTAGTGGTGGTATGTTTAGTGGTGGTATGTTTAGTCGTGGTATATTTAGTCCAGTTTAGTCGTGGTATATTTAGTCGTGGTATGTTTAGTCGTGGTATGTTTAGTCGTGGTATGTTTAGTCGTGGTATGTTTAGTGGTGGTATGTTTAGTGGTGGTATGTTTAGTGGTGGTATGTTTAGTGGTGGTATGTTTAGTGGTGGTATGTTTAGTGGTGGTATGTTTAGTCGTGGTATATTTAGTGGTGGTATATTTAGTCGTGGTATATTTAGTCCAGTTTAGTCGTGGTATATTTAGTCGTGGTATATTTAGTGGTGGTATGTTTATTGGTGGTATGTTTAGTGGTGGTATGTTTAGTGGTGGTATGTTTAGTGGTGGTATGTTTAGTGGTGGTATGTTTAGTGGTGGTATGTTTAGTGGTGGTATGTTTAGTGGTGGTATGTTTAGTGGTGGTATGTTTAGTGGTGGTATGTTTAGTGGTGGTATGTTTAGTGGTGGTATGTTTAGTGGTGGTATGTTTAGTGGTGGTATGTTTAGTCGTGGTATATTTAGTGGTGGTATGTTTAGTGGTGGTATGTTTAGTGGTGGTATGTTTAGTCGTGGTATATTTAGTCCAGTTTAGTCGTGGTATATTTAGTCGTGGTATGTTTAGTCGTGGTATGTTTAGTCGTGGTATGTTTAGTGGTGGTATGTTTAGTGGTGGTATGTTTAGTGGTGGTATGTTTAGTGGTGGTATGTTTAGTGGTGGTATGTTTAGTGGTGGTATGTTTAGTGGTGGTATGTTTAGTCGTGGTATGTTTAGTCGTGGTATATTTAGTGGTGGTATGTTTAGTGGTGGTATGTTTAGTCGTGGTATGTTTAGTCGTGGTATGTTTAGTCGTGGTATATTTAGTCGTGGTATATTTAGTCGTGGTATGTTTAGTGGTGGTATGTTTAGTCGTGGTATGTTTAGTCGTGGTGTGTTTAGTCGTGGTGTATTTAGTGGTGGTATGTTTAGTGGTGGTATGTTTAGTGGTGGTATATTTAGTGGTGGTATATTTAGTCCAGTTTAGTCGTGGTATATTTAGTCGTGGTATATTTAGTCCAGTTTAGTCGTGGTATATTTAGTCGTGGTATGTTTAGTCGTGGTATATTTAGTCGTGGTATGTTTAGTCGTGGTATGTTTTGTCGTGGTATGTTTTGTCGTGGTATGTTTAGTCCAGTTTAGTCGTGGTATATTTAGTCGTGGTATGTTTAGTCGTGGTATGTTTAGTCGTGGTATATTTAGTCGTGGTATGTTTAGTCGTGGTATATTTAGTCGTGGTATATTTAGTCGTGGTATATTTAGTCCAGTTTAGTCGTGGTATATTTAGTCGTGGTATGTTTAGTCGTGGTATATTTAGTCGTGGTATGTTTAGTCGTGGTATGTTTAGTCGTGGTATGTTTAGTGGTGGTATGTTTAGTCGTGGTATGTTTAGTCGTGGTATATTTAGTGGTGGTATATTTAGTCGTGGTATGTTTAGTCGTGGTATGTTTAGTCGTGGTATATTTAGTCGTGGTATGTTTAGTCGTGGTATATTTAGTCGTGGTATATTTAGTCGTGGTATATTTAGTCGTGGTATATTTAGTGGTGGTATATTTAGTGGTGGTATATTTAGTGGTGGTATATTTAGTCGTGGTATATTTAGTGGTGGTATATTTAGTCGTGGTATATTTAGTGGTGGTATATTTAGTCGTGGTATATTTAGTCGTGGTATGTTTAGTCGTGGTATGTTTAGTGGTGGTATGTTTAGTCGTGGTATATTTAGTGGTGGTATATTTAGTCGTGGTATGTTTAGTGGTGGTATATTTAGTCGTGGTATATTTAGTCGTGGTATGTTTAGTGGTGGTATATTTAGTCGTGGTATGTTTAGTGGTGGTATATTTAGTCGTGGTATATTTAGTCGTGGTATATTTCACACACCATTGTATTGTTTCTATACTTGTGTTTTTTTGTGTATTAAATACCTTGTCCACGCATCTCAACTCTCCTGCACCCGACTCCTTTTCACCAGTTACTCAAAGCCTTGACCTTGTATCCACTTCCAGGTAACACCGTACACAGAAACGGTAGTATGAACATCTGGATATAGCTGTTACGTAGTAATTACGTAACACCCCCCCCCCCCCAACCCATCAGTGAGACAACAATGATCCAGAACGAACCTCTACAGCCCCGGTCTGTCAGAGCCCCCAGCCTGTTAAAAGGCAGAATGCAGACGTGAGAGTGGTCGGAGTGGGGTGGGGAAAAGTGAAAATGTTCCGCAGAGTGGTTTGGAATCATCTTTCTTATTGGTCTATTTTTTTAATGACTGCATGGTGATGTCACCATGGAAGGCCAGAACTACATCCCACCAAGACAGGCAGAAATTTCACCCGGTCTTTTCAAACAGCTCTTACACTAAAAAGGACATTGTCAAAATGTTCACCATTTCACAGTATTATTCCAACATCAGTGTGGAAATGTATAGAAAACACAGGAAAATCTCATTTTTGACTGAAATGGGCCTTTAAGATGACAGATGCTAGCTAGAGAGAGAAGGTTATTCACAGACAAGGGTATTCACAGAGACAACATAACACCGGGGGGTGTATTCATTAATACACAGACTGAGAGCAGTGTTTTTCAATCCTTGTCCTGGGCACCCAAAGGGATGTCCCTTTTTATTTCTGACCCCTGACCCCTAACCCCTGGCACTAACACAGCTGATGCAACTCATCAAAAATGACCCAACGACCGGGATTGAGAGAATCCCTGACAGAGGGATGTTAACGCAGGATGACGTTTCGCCTTTCAGATCACAATGAACATTGGGATCTCAATTACTACTGGGATCAATCATCTCAATTACAGCCTGGTCACAGAACTGGTTGTACAGTCTTGCCAAAGACCGTAAGCGTTAAACAAGTCCGCACAAACAGATCTGAGACCAGGCTATCTCCTTTAATGATTTAGAGTACTGGAAGAAATGGGTAACCTCTGCCCTGCTAAATGTCAGCCACCAAGCGTACAACAACATTAAAGGATGAATTCACCCAGAGGGACTCCAGGGGGGGGGGGGGGGGAATTACCTCAGAGTCATATCTAGTACAGGAATACAGGACCACCACAGACACACAGCTGATTGGTAGGAAGAGGTAGGTAGTACAGAACCACCACAGACACACAGCTGATTGGTAGGAAGAGGTAGGTAGTACAGGACCACCACAGACACACAGCTGATTGGTAGGAAGAGGTGGCTAGTGGGTAGTACAGGACCACCACAGACTGATACATACAGGAGCTGTAGGTAGGGATAACCAGTCAGGTGAGGTGTGTAGTTACTAGTTACCGTACCTCTCCACCCTGTAAACATCCTGCCTGCTGGGCGCCTCATGGGCTGCGCTCATACAGGAGGACAGGAAAGGCATGCTGCTTGTCAGAGAGTTTAACAACGAAACAGATTAGCATACAGAGCTGATTAGTTAGGGAGAGAGAGGACATCCAACAGCAGGGTTGAAACAGACAGAGAGACTCAGCAGCAAAGTTTTAAAAAACAGAGGAATGATGAGAAAGAAAAAAGGTGGAGAGAACAGGAGAAGAAGAAAGCCTGGAGGGAGAGAAGGAAAGAGAAAACCCACACCGAGAGAGAGAGAGGCCAACCCACTCCGAGAGAGAGAGAGAGAGAGAGAGACAGAGAGAGACAGAGACAGAGAGACAGACAGAGAGAGAGAGGCCAACCCACACAGAGAGAGAGAGAGAGAGAGAGAGAGAGAGAGAGAGAGAGAGAGAGAGAGAGAGAGAGGCCAACCCACTCAGAGAGAGAGGCCAACCCACACAGAGAGAGAGAGAGAGGCCAACCCACACCGAGAGAGAAAGAGAGAGGCCAACCCACACCGAGAGAGAGAGGCCAACCCACACCGAGAGAGAGAGAGAGAGAGGCCAACCCACACCGAGAGAGAGAGGGAGGCCAACCCACACCGAGAGAGAGAGAGGGAGAGAGATAGAGGCCAACCCAACCCAGCCTAGGTAGGAAAGGAAGAGAGTTACTCCTAGAAGAGGGGTACGAAAGAGGAAGAGTTACTCCTAGAAGAGGGGTACGAAAGAGGAAGAGTTACTCCTAGAAGAGGGGTACGAAAGAGGAAGAGAAGCAGGGTGGCGCGGTAACATTACATACTATTCCTGTTCGTCCAGACGGCTGTATCGCTGACTCCGTCTTCAGAGAGAAAACAAAAACAGAAAAACAATATGGCAGGGGGTCAGCTTGGTAGAGTCCTGGAGGAGAAACTAGTGATCGATGCAGTTAATCAGGGCCAATCACAGCTCAGTTGTCTCTACAGCGACAGAGGGCCTCTGCTGGGGTTTTACATAGCTATATTACAAACATTTCCAAACAGATTCATATACAGGCCATTAGCAAATTCCTTTAACCAAAGCCACTCAACTCATACACGCATTTAAAAAAGCATCAAACACAGATATACAGTAGACCTAGATGTTAAGTCAAAGGTGATTCACTAGCTGGATATGAGATGACTTACAAGTATTGCAGGCATGCAGCAGAGGAAAACAATGTGGCTATCTATGGACCATCACCCTGGCTGTGTCCTCGCCACTCAATACAGAACAGTTATCTTAGCTACTACATCTACCAGTGGAGGCTCCTCAGAGGAAAAAGGGGAGGACCATCCTAATCAATCAATTCCAGAAAAATAAAAAGTAATAATTTTTTTAGATAAAACTATTATAAATATATTCACGTCAAAACAACACCTGACAAAAAAACACACCCGTCTTGCAAAGAAGCTCTACAGTAGCCTCAACAGTACTCTGTAGGGTAGCACCGTGGTTTAGCTGGAGGACAGATAGCTTCCATCCTCCTCTGGGTACATTGACTTCAATACAAAACTAAGGAGGCTCGTGCTTCTCGCCACCTTCCGTAGACTAATGGTAATGGTAATGCCCTGGCTGGTCTAGCGGTAATGCCCTGGCTGGTCTAGCGGTAATGCCCTGGCTGGTCTAGTGGTAATGCCCTGGCTGGTCTTGCGGTAATGCCCTGGCCGGTCGAGCGGTAATGCCCTGGCCGGTCTTGCGGTAATGCCCTGGCTGGTCTTGCGGTAATGCCCTGGCTGGTCTAGCGGTAATGCCCTGGCTGGTCTAGCGGTAATGCCCTGGCTGGTCTAGCGGTAATGCCCTGGCTGGTCTAGTGGTAATGCCCTGGCCGGTCTAGTGGTAATGCCCTGGCTGGTCTAGTGGTAATGCCCTGGCTGGTCTAGCGGTAATGCCCTGGCTGGTCTAGTGGTAATGCCCTGGCTGGTCTAGTGGTAATGCCCTGGCTGGTCACGGGGTAATGCCCCACAACGTTTGGGCCCGCGAGCACACACAGACAGTCACCCCTACGTATTACTGTGGTAGTCTACTGTTCAGTCACCCCTACGTATTACTGTGGTAGTCTACTGTTCAGTCACCCCTACGTAGTACTGTGGTAGTCTACTGTTCAGTCACCCCTACGTAGTACTGTGGTAGTCTACTGTTCAGTCACCCCTACGTATTACTGTGGTAGTCTACTGTTCAGTCACCCCTACGTAGTACTGTGGTAGTCTACTGTTCAGTCACCCCTACGTAGTACTGTGGTAGTCTACTGTTCAGTCACCCCAACGTATTACTGTGGTAGTCTACTGTTCCAGAGGCTGTACTGAACTGTGGTTGTATGTCAATCCTTCTGTCAGTGTTGATCTCCTTCTGTTACAAGAGAAGCCCTCTCACCTCCCCTCCTCCTCCCCCTCTCCCCTCCACCTCTCCCCTCCCCCTCTCCCCTCCACTCCTCCTCTCCCCTCCTCTCCACTCCTCCCCCTCTCCCCTCCCCCCTCTCCCTCCACTCCCCTCCCCCTCCACTCCCCCTCTCCCCTCCACTCCACTCCACTCCTCCTCCCCCTCTCCCTCCCCCTCTCCCCCTCCACTCCCCTCTCCCCTCCACTCCTCCTCCCCCTCTCCCCTCCACTCCCCCTCTCCTCTCCCCTCCACTCCTCCTCCCCCTCTCCCCCTCTCCCCTCTAAGAGTACTGTGTGGCATCAAAGCTGTGGGTTCAATTCCTGCAGGGATCACATACTAAACATGTCTGTGTGTTCTTTAACCGGTGTGTCTCAGCCTGTGTGACTCAGTTGGTAAGAGATTGTGGCGCCACCTGGCAACTCCTCAACGCCAAGGTGTTGGGTTCAATTCCTGCAGGGATCACATGGTAAAGATGACAGTGCAGTGGTTTACCTGTCTGCATCAGTGACCAGCGCCAAGCGGCCGTAGTCCCACGCTACCTTCCTCAAGATGGAGAACACAAACAGGAGTACCTAGGAAACACACACACACACACACACGTCAAAACAGGATAACTAGGAAGGCCACACACACACGTTAAAACAAGATAACTAGGAAGGCCACACACACACACACACACGTTAAAACAGGATAACTAGGAAGGCCACACACACACGTTAAAACAAGATAACTAGGAAGGCCACACACACGTTAAAACAGGATAACTAGGAAGGCCACACACACACGTTAAAACAAGATAACTAGGAAGGCCACACACACACACACACACACACACACATTAAAACAGGATAACTAGGAAGGCCACACACACACACGTTAAAACAGGATAACTAGGAAGGCCACACACACACACACGTTAAAACAGGATAACTAGGAAGGCCACACACACACACGTTAAAACAGGATAACTAGGAAGGCCACACACACACACGTTAAAACAGGATAACTAGGAAGGCCACACACACACACACACACGTTAAAACAGGATAACTAGGAAGGCCACACAGGTTAAAATAAACAGAACTGACCACTTGTCAAAAGGTCATCCTTCGTCTTCAATAGGGAGGGAGAGGTCCCAATGTACACAGAGAGGGGGGGGTAGTAGCCTCACCATACATTAGGCAAGCAGGCTGCCTTCCCAAGCAAGTTACTTTAGGGAAGTGAAATTCCTTGAGGAGCTGTTTTATGTCAGAACAGATCTAGCCATTTAAATCACAGCTCCGTCTATATGAAGGAAAACATATCTAGACATGTCACAACATCAGCTGTACAACCCTGACTCTCGGTTTGTGTGTGTGGTTTGTGTGTGTGGTATGTGTGTGCGTGTGTTTGGGGGGGGCTGAAGAAACCTTTCTGATTATCTTTTGAAAAATAAAGTTGTATTACACTGTATACTCATCTCTGTTTGACCTTTGAACTCTTGCGTTTGACTCACCAGGAAGCACATGAAGTCGAGTGCGAGGACGGTGGGCACCCCTCCGAAGGGCAGGCCCTGGAGCACGGTAGATCGGATACGGGCGGTGTAGCAGTAGTCCCTGGAGGTCTCACCCCCACCGGAGGTGTTGCTCTGCTGGGTGGGGCAGTTACCAAGGACCCCCCCGGGACACATGGCCCCATGGACCCCGATCCCCCCTTGGGCCCCCCACATCACCACACCCACCATCAGCAGTATGGACATGCTGAGGCTTCAGTTAAGATTCAGCTCCGAACTCACTGCAGCATCTTAAACACCTGGAGGAGAGAAGACCGGGGAATTTAGGCAATTCAGAGGTAGGTGATTATATTTGTCCAATTTCACACTTGTACAGGTGTGCCTTTTTATAATTGGACACCTCTGCTAAGGAGGGTATCAGAAATACCGGTTATACAACGGTTGGGTGTTATCTAGACTTCCATACCGTACCCGTGTCATCCAGGGACAATTATTTTTTATTACGTTTACTTAACAGAATGCTAACAAAATGCTAACAAGTACTAAGAAATTCCCATAGTAAATGCTAGGTAAATGCTAAGGAGCACATGAGAATTATATATTACTAGGACATGCAAGTAACTCAAAACACAGTTTGCAGCATGCAAAAAAAACACATTAGGCAGCAGGGATCTGACAGGGGATTTTGTCTGCTGCTGTTACCAAGAATACCATCTCGATACCATCTACTGTATCTTGCCTATGCTGCTCTGTACCATCACTCATTTATATATCTTTATGTACATATTCTTTATCCCCTTACAGTGTATAAGACAGTAGTTTTGGAATTGTTAGTTAGATTACTTGTTGGTTATTACTGCATTGTCGGAACTAGAAGCACAAGGATTTCGCTACACTCGCATTAACATCTGCTAACCATGTGTATCTGACAAATAAAATTTGATTTGATTTGAGCTAGATCTTGCAAAGCCACGTCGCTAACATTAGCAAAAACCCAGCTAAAGAAAATGTAATTAGCCACAGCTTAGATAGTTAACTTAATAGTTAAGATATATAGCTGTCAAACATTAGTGAATGTCATACTTGGCCACCTCACTAAAGTCGCGCTGCAGGAATGACTGACCTCAAGAAGCTCCTGTTTTACCCGTTGTGCACCTATGTCAATAAACAGACGTGATTGGCTCTATGTCAATAAACAGACGCGACTGGCTCTATGTCAATAAACAGACGCGACTGGCTCTATGTCAATAAACAGACGCGACTGGCTCTATGTCAATAAACAGACGCGACTGGCTCTATGTCAATAAACAGACGCGACTGGCTCTATGTCAATAAACAGACGCGACTGGCTCTATGTCAATAAACAGACGCGACTGGCTCTATGTCAATAAACAGACGTGACTGGCTCTATGTCAATAAACAGACGTGACTGGCTCTATGTCAATAAACAGACGTGACTGGCTCTATGTCAATAAACAGACGTGATTGGCTCTATGTCAATAAACAGACGTGACTGTGTTACAACACAGAGGCGGATACAAGATGCAAGCAACGATGGTTTTAATGAATGTAGTTCACAGCAGCAACATGACAGACAGACTGTACTCAGAAGGAATCCGACCCAGGAACTCGGGCGCATCTTCCGATCATAACGTGCTGAGAAAACCAGGGGAGTGTGTCCGGATGAGTAGGAAGGAGCACAGCAGATAATCCACACAAGAGAAGAGCACGGACACACGACACAACCTCAGAGAAGAAACAACGATCTGACAACAAGAAACACTGGTAACAGAACATATAAAGGGAAGATAAGTGGTTCCAGCTGGCGCAGACAATCAGGCCGAGATTGGGAAACCACGCCCACACAAACACTGGAGAGAGAGAGAGAGAAAAGAGAGACGGAGGCAGTGGATTCATGAACCGTGACAATACCCCCTAGGAACGCCTCTTGGCGTTCCCAGGCGAATTTACCTGTCGATTGAAATCATCGATAAGGGAGTGATCCAGAATGTCCCTAGCAGGTACCCAACTTCTCTCCTCCGGGCCGTAACCCTCCCAGTCCACCAGGTACTGGAATCCGCGTCCCCTCCTTCTAGAGTCCAAAATACGATTGACAGAAAAGGTGGTTTCCCCATCAACAAGTCGTGGCGGCGGGGGAACCGGGACCGGCGGGTTAATGCGTGCCTGAAACACAGGTTTTATTTTAGACACATGAAAGGTAGGATGAATTCTCCTATACGCCGGAGGAAGCTTGAGCCGGACCGCCACCGGACTAATGATCCTGGTGACTCTGAACGGGCCGATAAATTTGGGGGCAAGCTTGTTCGAAACGGATCGGAGTGGAATGTTCTTAGTAGAAAGCCACACTCTTTGGCCAACGACGTATACCGGAGGCTTCGACCGGTGGCGATCGGCCTTAGCCTTGGTGAGCGCCCCCACCCGGAGAAGAGTCTCACGGGCTCTGCTCCATGCGTGACGGCACCTCTGGATGAAAGCGTGAGCGGAGGGAACAGTGACCTCGGACTCCGTACTGGGAAAGATAGGTGGCTGGTAACCTAAACTACACTCAAACGGAGAGAGACCCGTGGCTGCCACTGGCAACGAATTGTGAGCGTACTCAACCATAGAGAGTTGTTGACTCCAGGAAGAGGGATTCTTAGAAACCAAACATCGCAACACTCTCTCCAAATCTTGGTTGGCCCTCTCCGTTTGACCGTTGCTCTGGGGATGAAACCCTGAAGACAGGCTGACACTCGCTCCCAGTAACCTACAAAACTCTTGCCAAAACTTGGACACAAATTGGGGCCCCCGGTCAGAAACTACGTCCATCGGCAGGCCATGTAAGCGAAAGACGTGATCCACGACAGTTACCGCTGTCTCCTTGGCAGACAGTAATTTAGGCAAGGGAATAAAATGAGCCCCCTTCGAGAACCGGTCCACCACGGTCAAAACAACCGTCTTGCCCTGGGAGGGCGGGAGGCCGGTAACAAAATCTAGCGTGATGTGGGACCAGGGTCTCGAAGGGACCGACAGCGGTTGGAGTAACCCATCTGGGGGTCGATTAGAAGTCTTCCCAGTGGCACAAACCGAGCAGGCCAAGACAAAACTGTGAATGTCACGAGCCATCAGTGGCCACCAAAAGCGTTGCTTAACCAAAAAGCTAGTGCGGCTGACTCCTGGATGACACGCTACGTTGGAGCAGTGCCCCCACCGAATAACATCGGACCGACACCCCTCCGGCACAAACAACCGATTAGGCGGGCAACCGGGCGGAGGCGTGACCCCCTCTAAGGCCGTTTTGACCCTCGATTCAACCTCCCATGTGAGTGTGGAGACCACTAGGGTCCCGGGTAGGATGCACTCGGGAGTGGATGGGCGTTCGGAATGGTCAAAAATGCGAGAAAGGGAATCGGGTTTGACATTCTTGGAACCCGGGCGATACGAGAGAGAGAAGTCAAAACGTCCGAAAAGAGTGCCCACCGCGCCTGCCTGGAGTTGAGTCGCTTGGCGGTTCTGATATACTCCAAATTCTTGTGATCGGTCCAAACTATAAAAGGTACCCCGAACCCTCTAACCAATGGCGCCACTCCTCCAGTGCTAACTTCACTGCCAACAACTCTCTGTTGCCAATGTCGTAGTTGCGTTCCGCAGGTGATAACCGATGGGAAAGGAATGCGCAAGGGTGCATCTTGTCGTCAGAAGAGGAACGTTGGGAAAGTACCGCACCTACCCCCACCTCTGAAGCGTCCACCTCCACCACGAACTGACGCGAGGGATCGGGAGCTATGAGGATAGGAGCCGAAACAAAGCGGCTCTTGAGTTTGGCGAATGCAGCCTCGGCTGTATCGGACCACCTGAACGTCACTCTGGGAGAGGTTAAGGCGGTAAGAGGAGCGACTATCTGGCTAAAGTTGCGAACGAAACGCCGGTAGAAATTGGCGAATCCCAGAAACCTCTGTAGGGCCTTACGGGAATCTGGGCTTGGCCAATCCACCACAGCCTTAACCTTGTCGGGATCCATGCGAATACCTTCAGTCGAGACGATGTAACCTAGGAATGGAACGGATTGTGCATGAAAAATGCATTTCTCCGCCTTGACAAAAAGTCCATTCTCCAACAACCTCTGAAGCACTCGTCTGACGTGTTGAGCGTGTTCCTGGAGAGAAGAAGAAAAAATCAGTATGTCATCCAGGTAAACATATATGAACTGATCAATCATATCTCTCAGCACGTCATTGACGAGTGCCTGGAAAACCGCTGGGAGTTGGATAGCCCAAAAGGCATGACCAAATATTCGAAGTGCCCTCTGGGGGTGTTAAACGCGGTCTTCCATTCGTCCCCCTCCCTTATGCGAACCAAATGATATGCATTACGTAAATCCAACTTAGTGAACACGGATGCTCCCTGTAACCTTTCAAAGGCGGAGGACATCAACGGTAAGGGATAGGTATTCTTCACTGTGATGTTATTCAACCCACGGTAATCAATGCAAGGACGCAGAGATCCGTCCTTCTTCCCCACAAAGAAGAACCCCGCCCCGCTGGAGAAGAGGAAGGACGAATGAATTTAGATGCCAGAGAACCAGAGATGTATCTCTCCATAGCCTCCCTCTCAGGAACAGAAAGTGAATATAACTTGCCTTTAGGCGGAGACTCACCTGGCAATAATTCTATTGCACAGTCATAGGGACGATGCGGAGGAAGGGAAGCAGCACGGGACTTACTGAACACCTCCTTCAGGTCGAGGTATTCAACGGGCACGTTAGACAAATCCACTGCCTCCTCTAGAAACACAGAATCAGACACAGACGAACAAGCAGACACTAAACAGGACTCAAGACACTTGTTACTCCACATGGATATAGAGTTATGACCCCAGTCAACTCTGGGGTTGTGTTGGGTGAGCCAAGGGTGGCCGAGAACTAATGGTGCAAGGGGTGAGTCCATGAGTAGGAATGATAGTGTCTCAGTGTGATTGCCAGAAGTGATGAGTGTGACAGGTTCAGTGGTGTGAGAAATGTTGGGGAGTTCTTGACCATTGAGAGCGTTGACGGATATCTTGTGCGTGAGTGAGGTGATAGGGATCTGGAGTTTGTGAGCGAGCTTGAAGTCCATGAAATTACCCTCTGCTCCTGAGTCCAGTAAGGCTTGGGTGTCGTGCGTGTGGGTGGCCCATCTTAGTCTTACCGGGAGGAGAGTAGATGATGAGGTCTTCTCTGTGGTGACACCACCCGATAGTAGCCTCATGTTTACTACCGGGCCTGATCTTTTACCGGGCAGGAGTGGATAAAGTGGCCCGCTCTACCACAGTAGAGACAGAGTCCTTGGGATCTCCGCCTCTCCCTCTCTTCCCGGGAGAGGCGAGCTCTCCCCAGCTGCATGGGTTCGTGAGCGGAAGCTGAACTGGCCGTGTTCCCGACGCTGGCATGCCAGCCCTCCGTGTCGTTATACGGTCTGTTAGGGCATGCTCGGCGGCCAATACGACTCAGACGAGCGTCGACCCTCAGGGCTAGTTCCACTAGTCCATTTAAACTCCTGGGAAGGTCCAGAACATAAATCTCCTTCTGGATCCGGTCCTCCAGCCCATGCAGGAACATGTCCCACTGCGCCTCCTCGTTCCACTGACACTCAGCGGCCAGAGTGCGGAATTGGATGGAGTATTCCGATACTGAATGGTCTCCTTGGCGAAGGTCAGCGAGTAGTCTGGCCGTCTCCCTACCCGCCACGGCCCGATCGAAGACCCTTCTCATCTCCTCGGAGAGTGTCTGGAAAGAGGTGCAGCATGGGTCCTGGTTCGCCCACACCGCCGTTCCCCAGAGAGACGCTTTGCCTGATAGCAGTGTGAGTACGAATGCTACCTTAGACTGTTCACGGTTGAAGGTCCGTGGCTGCAACGAGAAATGCATGGAACATCTCGTAAGAAAGGCTCTGCAATAGTCAGGATCACCTGAATAACCCTCTGGTGTCGGTAGCCGTGGCTCTAGCTGGGAATCCGGCTCTGGCGGGGCGGGTTGAACTGCCGGTGTAGGTGGCGCAGTGGAACCCCTCAGATGTTGCAATTGTTGGGTCAGCTGGGATACCTGCGTCGAAAGGGCTTGTACTGCCCGACCTGTGCTGGAGATGTTCTCCTCTTGTTGATCCATTCTCGTGATACTGCGGGAAAGGAATTCGGTCAGACTCGTTGAACTCGCTGCATCCATGGTCTGGTCAGATCGTTCTGTTACAACACAGAGACGGATGCAAGATGCAAGCAACGATGGTTTAATGAATGTAGTTCACAGCAGCAACATGACAGACAGACTGTACTCAGAAGGAATCCGACCCAGGAACTCGGGCGCATCTTCCGATCATAACGTGCTGAGAAAACCAGGGGAGTGTGTCCGGATGAGTAGGAAGGAGCACAGCAGATAATCCACACAAGAGAAGAGCACGGACACACGGCACAACCTCAGAGAAGAAACAACGATCTGACAACAAGAAACACTGGTAACAGAACATATAAAGGGAAGATAAGTGGTTCCAGCTGGCGCAGACAATCAGGCCGAGATTGGGAAACCACGCCCACACAAACACTGGAGAGAAAGAGAGAGAGAGAGAAAGAGAGACGGAGGCAGTGGATTCATGAACCGTGACAGACTGGCTCTATGTCAATAAACAGACGTGACTGGCTCTATGTCAATAAACAGACGCGATTGGCTCTATGTCAATAAACAGACGCGATTGGCTCTATGTCAATAAACAGACGCGATTGGCTCTATGTCAATAAACAGACGCGATTGGCTCTATGTCAATAAACAGACGCGACTGGCTCTATGTCAATAAACAGACGCGATTGGCTCCATGTCAATAAACAGACGCGATTGGCTCTATGTCAATAAACAGACGCGACTGGCTCTATGTCAATAAACAGACGTGACTGGCTCTATGTCAATAAACAGACGTGATTGGCTCTACGTCAATAAACAGACGTGACTGGCTCTATGTCAATAAACAGACGTGACTGGCTCTATGTCAATAAACAGACGTGATTGGCTCTATGTCAATAAACAGACGTGACTGGCTCTATGTCAATAAACAGACGTGACTGGCTCTATGTCAATAAACAGACGTGACTGGCTCTATGTCAATAAACAGACGTGACTGGCTCTATGTCAATAAACAGACGTGACTGGCTCTATGTCAATAAACAGACGTGATTGGCTCTATGTCAATAAACAGACGTGACTGGCTCTATGTCAATAAACAGACGTGACTGGCTCTATGTCAATAAACAGACGTGATTGGCTCTATGTCAATAAACAGACGTGACTGGCTCTATGTCAATAAACAGACGTGACTGGCTCTATGTCAATAAACAGACGTGATTGGCTCTATGTCAATAAACAGACGTGACTGGCTCTATGTCAATAAACAGACGTGACTGGCTCTATGTCAATAAACAGACGTGATTGGCTCTATGTCAATAAACAGACGTGACTGGCTCTATGTCAATAAACAGACGTGATTGGCTCTATGTCAATAAACAGACGTGACTGGCTCTATGTCAAAAAACAGACGTGACTGGCTCTATGTCAATAAACAGACGTGATTGGCTCTATGTCAATAAACAGACGTGACTGGCTCTATGTCAATAAACAGACGTGACTGGCTCTATGTCAATAAACAGACGTGACTGGCTCTATGTCAATAAACAGACGTGACTGGCTCTATGTCAATAAACAGACGTGACTGGCTCTATGTCAATAAACAGACATGATTGGCTCTATGTCAATAAACAGACGTGACTGGCTCTGTGTCAATAAACAGACGTGATTGGCTCTATGTCAATAAACAGACGTGACTGGCTCTATGTCAATAAACAGACGTGACTGGCTCTATGTCAATAAACAGACGTGATTGGCTCTATGTCAATAAACAGACGTGACTGGCTCTATGTCAATAAACAGACGTGACTGGCTCTATGTAATAGATGTTAGAAAAGGGACCAGAAATACAGAAGAACAGAATGATGTTGAACCGCCTCCAACTAACATCAACATTTAGTTTGGCAGTAATCATTTTAATTATGTAAGTTTAAGAAACATTGTCTTCTCATTCCGTTACCAAAAACCCACATCTGTAAGATATTTTCAAAATGTCTCTCCCTCATGAGGAGGATAATGACATTTCAGAAGTTTACTGATATCTACTTGGTTTCAGTGATTCAAATGTGTCATTCTGTTACCAAATCAGTAACAATGACCCCACCCCCAATTTTATTTACCATTGAGGGACAATAGAGCCCTGAGTACCAGGCCATTAGGACCTGATGGAGGGACAATAGAGCCCTGAGTACCAGGCTATTAGGACCTGATGGAGGGACAGTAGAGCTCTGAGTACCAGGCCATTAGGACCTGATGGAGGGACAATAGAGCCCTGAGTACCAGGCCATTAGAACCTGATGGAGGGACAATAGAGCCCTGAGTACCAGGCCATTAGGACCTGATGGAGGGACAATAGAGCCCTGATGTACCAGGCCATTAGAACCTGATGGAGGGACAGTAGAGCCCTGAGTACCAGGCCATTAGGACCTGATGGAGGGACAATGGAGCCCTGAGAACCAGGCCATTAGGACCTGATGGAGGGACAATAGAGCCCTGAGTACCAGGCCATTAGGACCTGATGGAGGGACAATAGAGCCCTGAGTACCAGGCCATTAGGACCTGATGGAGGGACAATAGAGCCCTGAGTACCAGGCCATTAGGACCTGATGGAGGGACAATAGTATCCCTGAGTACCAGGCCATTAGAACCTGATGGAGGGACAATGGAGCCCTGAGTACCAGGCCATTAGGACCTGATGGAGGGACAATAGAGCCCTGAGTACCAGGCCATTAGAACCTGATGGAGGGACAATAGAGCCCTGAGTACCAGGCCATTAGGACCTGATGGAGGGACAATAGAGCCCTGAGAACCAGGCCATTAGGACCTGATGGAGGGACAATAGAGCCCTGAGTACCAGGCCATTAGGACCTGATGGAGGGACAATAGAGCCCTGAGTACCAGGCCGTTAGGACCTGATGGAGGGACAATAGATCCCCGAGTACCAGGCCATTAGGACCTGATGGAGGGACAATAGAGCCCTGAGTACCAGGCCATTAGGACGCGATGGAGGGACAATAGAGCCCTGAGAACCAGGCCATTAGGACCTGATGGAGGGACAATAGAGCACTGAGTACCAGGCCATTAGAACCTGATGGAGGGACAATAGAGCCCTGAGAACCAGGCCATTAGGACCTGATGGAGGGACAGTAGAGCCCTGAGTACCTGGCCATTAGGACCTGATGGAGGGACAATAGAGCCCTGAGTACCAGGCCATTAGAACCTGATGGAGGGACAATAGAGCCCTAAGTACCAGGCCATTAGGACGCGATGGAGGGACAATAGAGCCCTGAGTACCAGGCCATTAGGACGCGATGGAGGGACAATAGAGCCCTGAGTACCAGGCCATTAGGACCTGATGGAGGGACAATAGAGCCCTAAGTACCAGGCCATTAGGACGTGATGGAGGGACAATAGAGCCCTGAGTACCAGGCCATTAGGACCTGATGGAGGGACAATAGAGCCCTGAGAACCAGGCCATTAGGACTTGGATGGTCGTTTGCTAGTTGGATACTACCAACACATGTCCAGGGTGCATAAAATTAGATTACCGTAAATCTTATTGGCTGCAGAAGTGGCGGTAATACGGGCATCTCAACAGACCGACATGTATCCATTAAGGCCAGATATTGTTTTCAACTACTCTTAACAGAGGACACAACTGTTGTAACATAATGAATACTAAACAAAAAATATGAATAATCTAATCTGTTACAGAACACGATGAACTAAACTGTAATTGTGTCCTGTTATTAAAGTCAGATGTTATTACTCTATTAATAGCATGGTTTTGATGTCTACGTCACGCTTCTCATCTGAACAGTCAGATGTTATTACTCTATTAATAGCATGGTTTTGATGTCTACGTCACGCTTCTCATCTGAACAGTCAGATGTTGTTACTCTATTAATAGCATGGTTTTGATGTCTACGTCACGCTTCTCATCTGAACAGTCAGATGTTGTTACTATATTAATAGCATGGTTTTGATGTCTACGTCACGCTTCTCATCTGAACAGTCAGATGTTATTACTCTATTAATAGCATGGTTTTGATGTCTACTTCACGCTTCTCATCTGAACAGTCAGATGTTGTTACTCTATTAATAGCATGGTTTTGATGTCTACGTCACGCTTCTCATCTGAACAGTCAGATGTTGTTACTCTATTAATAGCATGGTTTTGATGTCTACGTCACGCTTCTCATCTGAACAGTCAGATGTTATTACTCTATTAATAGCATGGTTTTGATGTCTACGTCACACTTCTCATCTGAACAGTCAGATGTTATTACTCTATTAATAGCATGGTTTTGATGTCTACGTCACGCTTCTCATCTGAACAGTCAGGTCAGGTCGTCTCAAAACAAAAGGCTTTGTATTATCGTTGGGGGAAGGGGTCTAAAAGATGAGAGAGAAGACGACAGGAGCTGAACAAGCTGTCTTGCAGAGTGTTTGAGGGAGTTTATACATGGTGAATGGGTCAAAGGCTCCGGCAATGGTGGTCTAAACTAGTGCACTACGTTACCCATAGGGCTCTGGTCAAAACTAGTGCACTACGTTACCCATAGGGCTCTGGTCAAAACTAGTGCACTACGTTACCCATAGGGCCTCTGGTCTAAACTAGTGCACTACGTTACCCATAGGGCCTCTGGTCTAAACTAGTGCACTACGTTACCCATAGGGCCTCTGGTCTAAACTAGTGCACTACGTTACCCATAGGGCCTCTGGTCTAAACTAGTGCACTACGTTACCCATAGGGCTCTGGTCAAAACCAGTGCACTACGTTACCCATAGGGCTCTGGTCAAAACCAGTGCACTACGTTACCCATAGGGCTCTGGTCAAAACCAGTGCACTACGTTACCCATAGGGCTCTGGTCAAAACCAGTGCACTACGTTACCCATAGGGCTCTGGTCAAAACCAGTGCACTACGTTACCCATAGGGATCTGGTCAAAACCAGTGCACTACGTTACCCATAGGGATCTGGTCAAAACCAGTGCACTACGTTACCCATAGGGATCTGGTCAAAACCAGTGCACTACGTTACCCATAGGGCTCTGGTCAAAACCAGTGCACTACGTTACCCATAGGGCTCTGGTCAAAACTAGTGCACTACGTTACCCATAGGGCTCTGGTCAAAACCAGTGCACTACGTTACCCATAGGGATCTGGTCAAAACCAGTGCACTACGTTACCCATAGGGCTCTGGTCAAAACTAGTGCACTACGTTACCCATAGGGCTCTGGTCAAAACTAGTGCACTACGTTACCCATAGGGCTCTGGTCAAAACTAGTGCACTACGGGGCCTCCCGGGTGGCGCTGTACCGCAGCGCCAGCTGTGCCACCAGAGACCCTCGGTTCGCTCCCAGGCTCTGTCGTAACCGGCCACGACCGGGAGGTCCGTGGTGCGGTTAGTGCACTATATAGAGAATAGGGTGCCATTTGGGACGCAGATCTTGTTGAAACTGTGGTGTCTTGTCTCCTCTCCTGGTTGAGACTGTGGTGTCTTGTCTCCTCTCCTGGTTGAGACTGTGGTGTCTTGTCTCCTCTCCTGGTTGAGACTGTGGTGTCTTGTCTCCTCTCCTGGTTGAGACAGTGGTGTCTTGTCTCCTCTCCTGGTTGAGACTGTGGGGTCTCGTCTCCCCTCCGGGTTGAGACTGTGGTGTCTATACCCTCTATTAATCTATTGTTCTCTCGCAGCCTCCCTCTGTCCTCTGTCCCTCTCGCCATTCCTTGACCGATCACCTCTCTCCCTCCCTCTCCGTTCCTTGCTCTCTCAACTCCCGGCCACTCTCTTTTTTCTCTGTCAGCGTGATGTCACAGCATTCCAGGAGGAGTATTAATGGGTTAGTGTTGGGACAGATGAGCAGAACAGCGCTGGTAATGTGTGTGTGTGGGGTAATGTTGGTGTTAGTAGGTCAAAGAGCAAAGAGGCAGAGAAAAATAACAGTTTTTTTGCAGTACACACATCAGATTATTGGTTAGCCTCTTAGCCCATTAGCCTAGTCTGAGAAACGCCTCTTAGCCCATTAGCCTAGACTGAGAAACGCCTCTTAGCCCATTAGCCTAGACTGAGAAACGCCTCTTAGCCCATTAGCCTAGACTGAGAAACGCCTTTTAGCCCATTAACCTAGACTGAGAAACGCCTCGTAGCCCATTAGCCTAGACTGAGAAACGCCTCGTAGCCCATTAACCTAGACTGAGAAACGCCTTTTAGCCCATTAGCCTAGACTGAGAAACGCCTCGTAGCCCATTAGCCTAGACTGAGAAACGCCTCGTAGCCCATTAGCCTAGACTGAGAAACGCCTTTTAGCCCATTAGCCTAGACTGAGAAACGCCTCGTAGCCCATTAGCCTAGACTGAGAAACGCCTTTTAGCCCATTAGCCTAGACTGAGAAACGCCTCGTAGCCCATTAACCTAGACTGAGAAACGCCTTTTAGCCTAGACTGAGAAACGCCTCTTAGCCCATTAGCCTAGTCTGAGAAACGCCTCTTAGCCCATTAGCCTAGTCTGAGAAACGCTTCTTAGCCCATTAACCTAGACTGAGAAACGCTTCTTAGCCCATTAGCCTAGTCTGAGAAACGCCTCTTAGCCCATTAGCCTAGTCTGAGAAACGCTTCTTAGCCCATTAGCCTAGTCTGAGAAACGCCTCTTAGCCCATTAACCTAGACTGAGAAACGCTTCTTAGCCCATTAGCCTAGTCTGAGAAACGCTTCTTAGCCCATTAGCCTAGTCTGAGAAACGCTTCTTAGCCCATTAGCCTAGTCTGAGAAACGCCTCTTAGCCCATTAGCCTAGTCTGAGAAACGCTTCTTAGCCCATTAACCTAGACTGAGAAACGCTTCTTAGCCCATTAGCCTAGTCTGAGAAACGCCTCTTAGCCCATTAACCTAGTCTGAGAAACGCCTCTTAGCCCATTAACCTAGTCTGAGAAACGCCTCTTAGCCCATTAGCCTAGTCTGAGAAACGCCTCTTAGCCCATTAACCTAGTCTGAGAAACGCCTCTTAGCCCATTAGCCTAGTCTGAGAAACGCTTTTTAGCCCATTAGCCTAGACTGAGAAACGCCTTTTAGCCTAGACTGAGAAACGCCTTTTAGCCCATTAGCCTAGTCTGAGAAACGCCTCTTAGCCCATTAGCCTAGTCTGAGAAACGCCTTTTAGCCCATTAACCTAGACTGAGAAACGCCTTTTAGCCTAGACTGAGAAACGCCTTTTAGCCCATTAGCCTAGTCTGAGAAACACCTCGTAGCCCATTAGCCTAGACTGAGAAACGCCTCGTAGCCCATTAACCTAGACTGAGAAACGCCTCGTAGCCCATTAACCTAGACTGAGAAACGCCTTTTAGCCCATTAACCTAGACTGAGAAACGCCTTTTAGCCCATTAGCCTAGACTGAGAAACGCCTTTTAGCCCATTAGCCTAGACTGAGAAACGCCTCGTAGCCCATTAGCCTAGACTGAGAAACGCCTTTAGCCCATTAGCCTAGACTGAGAAACGCCTCGTAGCCCATTAACCTAGACTGAGAAACACCTTTTAGCCTAGACTGAGAAACGCCTTTTAGCCTAGACTGAGAAACGCCTCGTAGCCCATTAACCTAGACTGAGAAACGCCTTTTAGCCCATTAGCCTAGTCTGAGAAACGCCTCGTAGCCCATTAACCTAGACTGAGAAACGCCTTTTAGCCCATTAGCCTAGACTGAGAAACGCCTCGTAGCCCATTAGCCTAGACTGAGAAACGCCTCGTAGCCCATTAGCCTAGACTGAGAAACGCCTTTTAGCCCATTAACCTAGACTGAGAAACACCTTTTAGCCTAGACTGAGAAACGCCTTTTAGCCTAGACTGAGAAACGCCTCGTAGCCCATTAACCTAGTCTGAGAAACGCCTCGTAGCCCATTAACCTAGACTGAGAAACGCCTTTTAGCCCATTAGCCTAGACTGAGAAACGCCTCGTAGCCCATTAGCCTAGACTGAGAAACGCCTTTTAGCCCATTAGCCTAGACTGAGAAACGCCTCGTAGCCCATTAACCTAGACTGAGAAACGCCTTTTAGCCCATTAACCTAGACTGAGAAACGCC